>NC_091435.1:133588094-133743054 GCF_964237555.1 Oryctolagus cuniculus | reverse complement strand
AGGAAGGATAAGTGAAGGTTGATCAACAGGTATTTATAGTTAGATAGGAATAAGAAGTTCTGAGGTTCTATTGCACAGTAAATTGAATATAGATAATGGTGTTGTATTATTTCCTTATTCAAAAGGAGGCAGAATTTTGAATATTTTTGCCATAAAATGTTAAATATTTGAAGGAGTAGATCTAGTTACCCTGAATGAACATTACACAGTGGATAAATGTATTAAAACATCATGTAGTACCCACTAATGTATACTTTTTATATACCTGTTTTTAAAACTTTTATTTAATGAATATAAATTTCCAAAGTGCAGCTTATGGATTACAATGGCTTCCCCCCCATAACGTCCCTCCCACCCGCAACCCTCCCCTTTCCCACTCCCTCTCCCCTTCCATTCACATCAAGATTCATTTTCATTTCTCTTTATATACAGAAGATCAGTTTAGCACACATTAAGTAAAGATTTCAACAGTTTGCTCCCACACAGCAACACAAAGTGAAAAATATGTTTGAGTACTAGTTATAGCGTAAAATCTCAATGTACAGCACACTAAGGACAAAGATCCTACATGAGGAGTAAGTGCACAGTGACTCCTGTTGTTGACTTAACAAATTGACACTCTTGTTTATGGCCTCAGTAATCACCCTAGGCTCTTGTCATGAGCTGCCAAGGCTATGGAAGCCCCCTGAGTTCACTGACTCTGATCATATTTAGACAAGGCCATGGTCAAAGTGGAAGTTCTCTCCTCCCTTCAGAGAAAGGTACCTCCTTCTTTGAAGACCTGTTCTTTCCACTGGGATCTCACTCACAGAGATCTTTCATTTAGGTTTTGTTTTGTTTTGTTTTGTTTTGTTTGTTTGTTTGTTTGTTTTTTTTGCCAGAGTGTCTTGGCTTTCCATGCCTGAAATACTCTCATGGGCTTTTCAGCCGGATCTGCACGCCTTAAGGGCTGATTCTGAGGCCAGAGTGCTGTTTAGGACATCTGCCATTCTATGGGTCTGCTGTGTATCTCACTTCCCATGTTGGATCATTCTCTCCCTTTTTTATTCTATCAGCTAGTATTTGCAGACACTAGTCTTGTTTATGTGCTCCCTTTGGTTCTTAGTCCTATCATTATGATCAATTGTGAACAGAAATTGATCACTGGGACTAGTGAGATGGCATTGGTACATGCCACCTTGATGGGATTGAATTAAAATTTATAATTTTCATTCATTTATATTTATTCTGCTGCTGTATGGAACAGGCCCAGGGTTGGAAAACTGGAAGTTTCTCCAATGAAGATCCCACATGACTGTCCAGGGCTGAAGCTGGAACCAAATACAGAACATAGAGGAAAAGCCTAGCTGTGTCTCTGAAGATTTTATTCACTTTTGGCCTAAAGGGGAGTTAACGTGTCAGAAGATGGAGCCAAGACCCAGAGCGCTGCCTGTGACTCAGATCAGCTACCCTCCCCAGACAGCACCTTCGGCCTTTCTGGAAACCTAGATTAAACAGTTTTCTCTGACAGCTCTTCCTCCACAACCCTTGATTTAATCACCACTGAAACTTGAAAGCCAGCTCTAAGCATCCCCACCCCCCAGGTGAGGGGACTTTCGGGAATTACTGAGCACCCTGAAGCTGCCCCAAGACCAGTCTCCTTTTAATAGTTTACAAGTCTGGCTGTGTTTCCATTTTTCCTGTTTAAAATGAATCAAGATATACCTGGCCCTGGGTCCTATTTGCAACAAGGAGAGGGAAGGGAAGGAGTAAAGGAAGTTAAGAGCTGTGATGGAAATGAGAGGCAAAGCAGAAAGCAGAGGGCTAAGTCTAGTCTGACGCTCTTTCTGGGAGGGTATGCTGGGAATGAACTCCATGAACTCCATTACTAGACAAAGTATAAGACTTGGAGTCGGGAGCCAGCATCATGACTACTGTTGGACCTTAAATCATTTACCTTCCCTGACATCAAATTCTTCATCTGTAAGACCCAAGGGCCTCTGAGGTCCCTCGTAAGCACCATGACTTTGTAGAGACTCCCCAGAACTGACCTCTGTAGATTCTTTTCTGTTGCAAAAACTTCTTGCTCATATACCACTCACTGTGCTAGATGATTTACATAAAATTAACCTCTACTGTTGGGAATGGGACTACTATAATTTTGTAGGTGAGAAACTTGAAGCTCAGAGAAATTAAACAATTTACCCAGAATCACACAGTTTATGGCAGATCCAGGATTTACACTCAGTATTTCAGGTTCCATTGGCTATGCTTACAACAGTTTTCTACCTGCCTAAAGGACTTTGCACTAAAAATCTATGGTTAAAAGGAAATTACTACCACTCGCAGCCTTTTTCTCCCAATCCCGCTCAAAAGTTTTCCTGTCCGGGTGCTCAAAGCCACAGGACAACTTATTGCTGTTCTGGGGTTTCAGCTAAAACGCTGCGGGGTCAGAAAAAAATTATATTTATTTTTAAATATTCGATTTTTTGTTGTTGTGGCTACTATGAATGAGATTTCTTTTCTGATGTTTTTTTTCCTGAAAATCATTGTTGGTGGGGCCAGTGCTTTGTTGCAGCAAGTTAAGCAACTGATTGAGATGCCAGCATCTCATATGGCTCCAGCTCCAGACCCGGATGCTCCACTTCTGATCCAATTCCTTGCAAATATGCCTAGGAAAGCTACTTTACTGAATTGGTTTATCAGTTCTATCACTTGTTTGGTAGAGAGTGTTTAGGGTTTCCCATGTACACCGTAGTGTTGTCTTTTAATATGGCTATTTTGACTTCCTCTTCTCCAATTTCAGTGACCTTTATTTCTTTCTCCTTGTTAACTGCTTTTGCCAATATTTCTGATACTGCATTGAATATGAGTGCTGAAATAGAACATCCTTGTCTTATTACAGATCTGATAGGAAATGCTTTCAACATTTCCCCATTCAGTATCATATGTGCTGTTGGGTTGTCATATGGAGCCTTTATAATTCTGATATATTCCTTTTATATATGATTTGTTGAAAGTTTTTAATTATGAAGTCATATTGAACATATCAAATGTTTTCTCTGGATCTATTGAAATGATCATATAGTTTTTGTTCTTCATTCTGTTGATGCAATTTATGATGCTTACTGATTTGTGAATGTTGAACAACTCTTGCATCACTGGGATAAATCCCTCTTGATTGTGCTGTATGTATGATCTTTTTGATGTAGTGTTGGATTTGTTTTCTAATATTTTGTTGAGAATTTTTTCCACCTAGGTTAATCAAGGATATAGGTCAGAAATTTTCTTCTTGTGTTGTGTCTTTGGTTTTTATCAAAGGGATACCAGCCATGTAAAAGAGTTTGGCCGTGTTCCATCCTTTTCAAAATTTTGGAATAGGTTGAAAAATACTGGAGTTACTTCATCTTTAAATGTTTTCTAGAATTCTATAGTAAAACCATCAGGTACTGGACTTTTTTTGGAGGGAGACTTTAAACTGCTGCTTAAATCTGTTGCTCCTTATGCGTCTGTTTAGATTTTCAATACAGTCTTTACTTAATTTTTGTAGATCATTTGTATCCTCTGATGTGTCCATTTCTTCAAAGTTTTTCTAATTTGTTATCATGCAGTTGAATATAATAGTTTCTTATGGTGTTAGTTGTAATTTCTCCTTTTCCTGTTAGTCTGGCTAAAAGTTTGTCTATTTTGCTCATTTTCTCAAAACACAGCTTTTTGTTTTGTGGATATTTTGTATTATTTTTTAGTTGTAAGTTAATGATGAGAGTAAAAACTTTCATACCTTGCCAATGTTCCACAAACTATTAGCCTTTATGATTAGCAATATAGAAACATGACTCAGTAATCACATTTCTAAGAATGGATCCTAAATAATTAGTGATTTGAGCTAATATCTATTTAGAAGAATGGTAATCACAACCCTATTTTAAAAATTGTGATCTATCTTTGATTATTATCATATAAATTTTAAATACAAAATGTTAAATATATTAATATACCAGCATATGATAATCATTTATAAAATTATTATTAATCATGACCATAGAGATATATTTCCCAATATATTTTCAATTCATACCAATGAAAAGTTCTTTGAAATTAGCACCACTATCTTTACAAACCCTTGTTGTAAAAACACAGATAAGCTAAATTCACACAGAAATATATAAAGGTGCCAAGAATCTTTTTTTTATTTAGTAAAAATTATCTTTAAGTATGTAGGGCAGAGGCAAATAATTATCAAAATGGTATGTCTCTGGGAATATAATCCCTGTGATCTTTACCTAAAGAATGTACTGGAGAATGCATTTTAGTGAATCAAAATTAATAGAGGGTCGTTTCATCAGAACTGATGGTGAACATTAAATATTAGCCTCCTCATAGAACTAGGTTCATGGGAAAATTAAAAGAAAATATCTGTAACATGTAACATCAATATTATCTGATAAGTAGGTGTATTAAAAAAAGAGCAGCGAGAAGGAAAAATGTAGAGAGCATATGTGAATTTTTAACTATTCAGTCACCATCTTTTGTGATAGTGGATTCATTTTTGATTCTGAGACTATAACATATTTAAATTGTATATGGTGCTATAAAGTAAACATATACAGAATATTCTGATTCTATTATGTTCTTGTGAACCAGAATTCTTGGTGTTGAAGATAGGAGACACTGGTGTCACATAAAAAAGAAACATAAACAGTCTAATTCTGAGCTAGAATTGGACTCTCAGGATATCTTCTTTTTAGAAAGATATATATGGAATGTTAATATGCACCAGCCAGCTCTAGCCTACAAAAGGCTTAGAAGCAATGCTTGATGACACAACCAATAGCAATGATTATAACTAATCCCCAGACCTTGGTCTTGAAGAAGTATAACATTGTTCTCACTGAGGTTTTTACTTGTTGTTAAGTCTTGGAATAATAACAGTTCCCCCACCCACTTCCTCCTGTATTTCTTCCCTTCTCTGCCACTCATTTCTCTCTGCCTATCCTCTTCAAGCCCATGCTTTTTCCCTCTCTTCTTCCCTTACCTACCTATTTTCTATCTATCTCTGTCTCTACCTGTACCACCCAACATCTATTTCTCTATTTCTTCTCTATCTATCAATCTATCAATCTATCTATCTCATTTCTATCTATTCCATGATGGAAAAAACTTGAGTTTGGTAATTCAAAGAGATATATTTACCTAAAGAGACAATTCATCTATTCTCTTCTACACTCAAAGAAAAGATGTCTGTTAATGAATAACTAATCAAGCTTTTAAAAACTAGATGGCCTAATTGCTGCTTACAAGAAACACATCTTTCCAACAAAGATGCATGAAGAGCGAACATGAAAGGCTGGAAAAAGATATTCCATGCCAACAGAAACCAAAAAAGAGCTAACATAGCTGTCTTAATATCAGACAAAATAAACTTCAACTCAAAAACTGTTAAGAGAGACAAAGAGGGGCACTGTATAATGATTAAGGGATCAATTCAACAGGAAATGTCACTATTATAAATGTATATGCAGCTAAGTACAGGGCACCAGGTTATTTAAAAGATATGTTAAGGAACTTAAAGGGAGACTTAGACTCCAATACAATAGCATTGGGGGACTTCAATACTCCACTTTCAGCAATAGACAGATCAACCAGACAGAAGATCAATAAGGAAACAGCAGATTTAATCGACACTATAGACCAAATGGATCTAACAGATATCTACAGAACTTTTCATCCTACACTTAAAGAATACACATTCTTCTCAGCAGTACATGGAACCTACTCTAGGATTAACCACATACTATACAATAAAGCAAGTCTCAGCAAATTCAAAAGAATCAAAATCATACCATGCATCGTCTCAGACCACAATGGAATGAAGCTGGAAATTAGCAACTCAGGAATCCCTAGAGCATATGCAAACACATGGAGATTGAACAACATGCTCCTGAATGAACACTGGGTAATAGAAGAATCAAAAGAGAAATCAAAAACTTTCTGGCATATCAAAACTTATGGGATACAGCAAAAACAGTGTTAAGAAAGTTTATACAATAGGTGTCTACATCAAGAAATTGGAAAGGCACCAAGCAAAGGAGCTATCAATGCATCTCAAGGATCTAGAAAAACTGCAGCAAACCAGAGCCAAAACTAGTAGGAGAAGAGAAATAATTAAAATTAGAGAAGAAATAAACAGAATTAAATTTTAAAAAATTACAAAAGATCAGCAAAATGAATATCTTTTTTTGAAAAAAGTAAACAAAATTGATACATCATTGCCCAACTAACTAAAAAAAAAAACAAGAGAAAAAAACCAAATCAATAAAATCAGAGACGAAAAACAGAATGTAACAACAGACACCACAGAAATAAAAAGAGTCATCAGAAATTACTACAAAGAGTTGTATGCCAGCAAAAACAGGGAAATCTATCAGAAATGGATAGACTCCTGGACATATAAAAACCTACCTAAATTGATCATGAAGACATAGAAAACCTAAACAAATCCATAACCAAGTCAGAAATTGAGTCAGTAATAAAGGCCATCCCAACGAAGAAAAGCCCAGGACCAGATGGATTCATTGCTGAATTCTACCAGACATTTAAAGAAGAACTAACTCTAATTCTTCTCAAACTATTCAGAACAATCAAAAAAGAGGGAATCTTCCCACATTCTTTCTGTGAAGCCAACATCACCTTAATTCCTAAACCTGAAAAAGATGCATCAGAGAAAGAGAATTACAGACCAATTTCCCTGATGAACATATATGCAAAAATAATCAATAAAATTGTGGCCAATAGTATGCAACAACACATCAGAAAGATCACCCACCCAGTCCAAGTGGGCTTTATCCCTGGTATGCAGGGATAGTTCAATGTTCACAAATCAATGTGATATACCACATTAACAAACTGCAGAAGAAAAACCATATGGTTATCTTAATAGTTGCAGAGAAAGCATTTGATAAAATACAACACTCTTTCATAATGAAAACTCTAAGCAAATTGGGTATAGAAGGAACATTCCTCAATACAATCAAAGCAATTTACGAAAAACCCATGGCCAGCATCCTATTGATTGGTGAAAAGTTAGAAGCATTTCCACTGAGATCTGGTAACAGACAGGGATGCCCACTCTCACCACTGCTATTCAATATAGTACTGAAAGTTTTAGCGAGAGCCATTAGGCAAGAAAAAGAAATTAAAGAGATGCAGATTGGGAGGAAGAAGTAAAATTATCCCTCTTTGCAGATGATATGATTCTTTATTTAGGGGATACAAAGACCTCTACTAAGAGACTATTGGAACTCATAGAAGAGTTTGGCAAAGTAGCAGGATATAAAATCAATGCACAAAAATCAATAGCCTTTGTATACACAGGCAATGCCACAGCTGAGAAAGAACTGTTAAGATCAATCTCGTTAATAATAGCTACGAAAACAACCAAATACCTTGGAATAAACTTAACCAAGGACGTCAAATAGAATTACAAAATCTTAAAGAAAGAAATAGAAGAGGATATCAAAATATGGAAAAATCTTCCATGCTCCTGGATTGGAAAAATCAATATCATCAAAATGCCCATTCTCCCAAAAGCAATTTATAGATTCAATGCGATACCAATCAAAATACCAAAGACATTCTTCTCAGATCTGGAAAAAATGATGCTGAAATTGATATGGAGGCACAGGAGACCTCAAATAACTAAATTGAAGGGCAAATAACAATTGAAGGACAAAACCAGTTTGGTTAAGGGACAGGTCCCCTGACTGCTAACAAATATCAAATTGAGGAGACAGATGAGTTCTGGGGAAAGTTTTAGTGTTGGTTGCTAGAAGTTGTGCGCATTTCAGTGGTATGAATGTTTGTGTCACTCCAGAATTCATGTGTTGAAACTTTATTCCCAATGCCATGATGGTACCAGTAAGACCTGTAGGAGGTGATTGGAGAAAAGAGCAAAGTTTCATGCATGGGGCGGTGCCTTCTTGCAAAGGTGGTGCCTTCATAAACAGACCTGTGTCTGTTATCCTTCAACCATGTGGATACAGCATGGGGGAACCATCTTTGAGAATGGGCCCTCACCATATGTTGAATCTTTAGCACCTTTATTTGTTACTTGCCAACCTGCAGCACTTGGATATTTGTTTTTTTTTTTTTTAAAGATTTCTTCATTTTTTTTATTTAGTAAATATAAATTTTCAAAGTACAGTTAATGGATTACAATGGCTCCCCCCCCCATAATTTCCCTCCCACTCACACCCCTCCCATTTCCCGCTCCCTCTCCCATTCGTTTTTTTATTTGAAAGTCACAGTTACACAGAGAGAAGGAGAGGCAGAGAGACAGAGAGAGAGAGAGAGAGAGAGAGAGAGAGAGGTCTCCTATCTGCAGATTCACTCCCGAAATGGCTACTATGGCCAGAGCTGCTCCAATCCAAAGCCAGGAGCCAGGAACTTCCTCCAGGTCTCCCATGTGGGTGCAGCAGCCCAAGGACTTGGGACATCTACTGCTTTCCTAGGCCATTGCAGAGAGCTGGATTGGAAGTAGAGCAGCCGGATCTCGAACTGATGCCCATAAGGGATGCCTGCACCGCAGGCGGCAATTTCACCAGCCACGCCGCAGCGCTAGCCCCATGGTTTATTCTTTATAAGCCATCTAACTTAGAGCATTTTTTATTTCCATTCAAACATAACTAATGTACTAATACTTTATCATTTATTTTTTTGTTTTCCACATTGTAATAGACTATTACCACCAAAAACTTCCCTGAGGCTTAGAGTAAAATGGTTGTATTCTAATATTTTAGGAAGTTAAGCAATATCAGTTTTTATGCTTATAACCCACATAAGCACTTGTAAGGAAGTAAATGGTCATTTATTGTAATTGCAGAATGATCCATAGTGAGCAGACTGGCTGACTTGATAAAATACAACCAAGAAGACTTGTGGGCTATTCAAACATTCATCCAATATTCTCATAAATAATTACAGAAAGAAACCCAGTGAAAACTTGTGCTTTGCAACACTGGATGATTTGCTTTCTGGTAGAATATGCCAGGAAATGACAACTCTGAAAAATGAAAGAGTAGAGATGTGGGATTATCAATACTTGCTCATATAACCATAGGACAGTGTTTTAGTCCATTGTGCTGTTATCACAGATTACCTCAGATTGGGTAATTTACAAACAATGGAAATTTATTTTCACAGTTCTGGAGGCTGGAAATTTCAACTGAGGTGCAGTCCAACTTGCAGTTTCTAGTGAGGGGTGCCCTCTGCTCCCAAGATGGCTCTTTAATTGTGCTGTTCAATATATTAGAGTAAAAGAATCACAGGCTAATTTTAACTTACCATCTATTTTTTATTTTTTTAAAATGTAGGACATGTTTTATTCTTTCTTTTTTCAACTTATATTTAATAAATATAAATTTCCAAAGTACAATTTTTGGATTATAGTGGCTTTTCCTCCCATAACCTCTCTCCAACCAGCAACCATCCCATCTCCCACTCCCTCTCCCATCCCATTCATCATCAAGATTCATTTTCAATTTTCTTTATTATAGAAGATCAATTTAGTATATACTAAGTAAAGATTTCAACAGACTGCACCCACACAGACACACGAAGTATAGACTACTGGTTGGGTATAGTAGTTTCACCGTTACTCACATAGTACAACACATTAAGGACAGAGATCCTACATGGGGAGCAGGTGCACAGTGAATCCTGTTGTTGATTTAACAATTGACACTCTTATTTATGATGTCACTAATCATCCAAGGCTCTTGTCATGAGCTGGTAAGGCTATGGAAGCCTCTTGAGTTCACCAACACTGATCTTATTTAGGCAAGGCCATAGTCAAAGTGGAAGTTCTTTCCTCCCTTCAGAGAAAGGTACCATCTTCTATAATGGCCTGTTCTTTCCACTGGGATCTCACTCACAGAGATATTTCATTTGGGTCATTTATTTTTTACACAGTGTCTTGGCTTTCCATGCCTGAAATACTCTCATGGGCTTTTCAGCTGGATCCGCATGACTTAAGGGCTGATTCTGAGGCCAGAGTGCTGTTTAGGGCATTTTCCACTCTATGAGTCTACTGTATCCTGCTTCCCATGTAGGATCATTCTCTACTTTTTAATTCTATCAATTATTATTTGCAGACATTGGTCTTATTTATGTGATCCCTTTGTCACTTAATTCTATCTTTTTGATCAATAATGAACTTAAACTGATCACTTTAACAAGTAAGATGGCATGGGAACATGCCACCTTGATGGGATTGAATTGGAATCCCCTGGCACATTTCTAGCTCTACCATTAGGGGTAAGTCCGAGTGAGCATGTGCTGAATTGTACATCTCCTCCCTCTCTTATTCCCACTCTTATATTTAACAGGGATCACTTTTCAGTTAAATTTAAATGCCTAAGAATAATTGTGTGTTAATTAGAGTTCAAACAACAGTATTAAGTAGAACAAAAAAATACTAAAAGGAATAAAATAGTAAGTTGTTCCTTGACAGTCAGGACAAGGGCTGGATTAAGTCATTGTTTCTCATAGTGTCCATTTCACTTCAACCAGGTTTCCTTTTAGGTGCACAGCTAGTTGTCACTGATCAGGGAGAACATATGCTATTTGTCCCTTTGGGACTGGCTCATTTCACTCAGCATGATATTTTCCAGATTCCTCCATTTTGTTGTGAATGACCGGATTTCATTTTTTTAACTGCTGTATAGTATTCTATAGCATACATATAGAGACTTCTTAAGTAAATCTCTCAAAGGTGTTGTAGGCTTTATTGACTGACAAAATATGGAATTCTCCTGTTTTATATACATATTACTAATGCTAATATGTGAATATTGCAGTGTCTTTGTGAATGTATTTTCACTTTCTCTATAGTTCTTCCATGGAAGCAATCATCATTATGGAAATGAAATAAAAATTACATATATGAATATATCTATTCTCATAATGTATATTCATATTCAAATAGTATATATAACTGTACAAAAGATATATAGACATACATACACTTGTGATTGCTTATTTATGTGTGTGTAACACACAAATTTCAACATTTCATGTTGTATTCCCATGCATTTTCAAAGTCTCTTTAAAATCTAATTATGTTATACATTCCAAGATAATCATGGATAGAACCATGTCAGTTAAGACTGTCATTTCATTAGCGGCTGAGGATATAATCTCGTAGAAGCCATGGTCTACATGGTCTATTGTCTTCACTCAAATATGACTTAGCAAAAATTTAATATTCATGTGTCATGACTTCCCAGCAATCAGAATAGACATCTATTCAACCAGAAAAAAATGTCCAACACTAACACATCACAGCTTAAACTTTACTTAAAGTTCTCTATTTACATAGCACATGTTTGGCTATATAGTCTAAGAAACATGAAATATTTTAACAGAAAAATGTAAATCTTTTTTAAATGATTTATTTATTTAATTTGAAAGGCAGAGTTACAGAGAGTCAGAAGGAATTGGGGGGGGGGAGGGAGAGAAACTTCCATCCTCTATTTCACTCTCCAAATGGCCGCAATGGCTGGAGCTGCATCGATCTGAAGCCAGGAGCCAGAAGCTTCTTCCAGGTCTCCTACATAGGTGCAGGGGCCCAAGGACCTGGGCCATCCTCCATTGCTTTCCCAGGCCATAGAAGAGAGCTAGAGCAGAAGTGGAACATCCGGGACTCGAATTGGTGCCCATACTGGATGCCAGCACAGCAGGCAGTGGCTTTACTAACTATGCCACAGCACTGGCTCCCAAACTGTAAATCTTGTGTTTCTTCTTTCTTTGTATTAATTGTTAAACTCTTTACACAGTGTAGGGTTAATCTTATGAGTATAAAGTAAACAAATGATGGATCTTTGTAAAAATTAAGAGTGGGAATAGGAGACAGAGGAGGAAGAAGGTTGGGAGTGTGGGTGGGTGGGAGAATAAGGTGGGAAGAATCACTATATTCCTAAGTCTGTATAAATGAAATGCCACCATGTATGAGGCCCTCATTCCACATGAAGAGTCCCAGGAATGGGGTCTTGTCTGCTTCTGATCGGCTTCCTGTTATTCCACTTGGGAAGCAGCATATGATGGTCCAACTATTTGTGTTCCTGCCAGCCAGGTGGGAGACCCAGTTCTAAGTCCTGACTCATGCCTTCTGCCTGGCCCTGTCTCAGTTGCTATGACCATTTGAGCTTATGGAGGATTTTTCTTGCTCCTCTCTCTCTCTCTCTCTCTCTCTCTCTCTCTCTCATTTTGCCTTTCAAGCAAATAAATTAATCTTTTTTAAAGTGACACCTGAAAATTCATAGACTTCCAAGACTATATAGCTTGTCCATAGCTACAGAGAAAAGTGTTTTTTTTTTTCTTCTACAGTTTTCTTGACTGTTGATTAAAAAATTCCAAAGGAGTAAGTTCTCGAATCAGTCCCAGGAATAAACAGAGACAAAGTGGAAAATATGATCATGGTGAGCAGTTACCCAAGGAAAGTTTGAGCATTTCCATTTTTAAACATTCTTTTATTTATATTTTAAGCTTTTTAGAACTATGTCCATGCCAAAAAAGAAATCAGTGCTGTGGGTCTTTGAATTAATATTATTAGAGATTTTATTATTTTGTCAATATATTGTGCAAGAATGAAATGATTAATTTTTTAAATGGAATGATTAAGCTGAATAAATACTGGCATCATGAACTTGGCTTTTAGTTTTCCTTTTTTCTTATTCATTTTTTCTAACTAATTTTTGAAGATGAAATTTATACATTCAATATAAGTAATACCATACATCCATCACACAATCTAATTTTTAGGTAACCTGGTAGTGTCTGAGCATGAACATTTTCTTGAAGATGCCATTGTCATTGTTTATGTTGTGCATAACTACATTCAAACACAGCCTTGCGGAAACAAAGCTGATGAGCTCAATGATCACAAAAGCATATCACACAACTCCTAATGATGAATAGCATGGTTATTTGAATAGCATGGTTACCTGCTATGAAATTTGTTTGTTCCTAGGAAATTCATTAATTGATGTATCACTCAAAATTACTGAATATGAATGTTTTAGTAGTATCTGGAATGTGTTTATTCTTTCTTCAGTCACATATGTGGATCTTTCTATTTGGAAGTCAATTTAGAGTCAAAAAGGAATTAACAGCCCAGCTCTCCCACTTTGCAGGTAAAGAAACAGGCTCTGGGAAATGAGGATGTTATAAAAATTTGAAATGTGACTTTGGAGAGTAGTAATTAAAGAAGAAGCATTTTGATATATATTATTTCCATGTAGATTGGCTTCTCACATTTTTGATGATGGATTTTATTTAACAATTTTATGCATTAAAATCCCCCCAAACATACCTCTTACTGTTATGTTTTCTAATATTTCTCATGTATCATTCATATTCCATTTCTCTCCTGCCAGATGTAGAACTCAGGAAGCTCTCTGCTAGATATATGTCAATGGCATTATCTTCCATGTTACCTAAATGTTACACTTTCTTCCCTTAAAACATATCTAAACCAGTTTCAAATGGAAAAGAACAAGCAACTAAATAAATTTGTGTACCAATCTTATGATTCTAACAACATTTCTGCAGCTTTGATTTTTAAATATATTGAGACATTGGCACACTCTGGCATCAGAAAATTATTTAAAATAATCAACCTTCAACACATTAGTAAAGATAAGCTAGTATCTACGACACATAGGAAATGTGTGTGTACGTACTCAACAAAAATGTATATATGCACACAACAAATGTGTAAGCACACACACAAACACACAAATAGTTTTTTAATGTAATGATCCTGCAGAGCTAAACTGTGGAAGATAGAATTACTTCATACTAATCCATGGTTTTCTAGCTTCATGGGGGCATAGATTATTGTCTGTTGAGCTTTCTTGTCCACTGCATTAAAAGAAAAAATCAAGGGCTAATTTGCTAAGCCACAAAGCCTGGTCCTACTCAACCTATTTTAAGCTGTGGATATGCTGAATATGAAAGACAGACATGAATGAAAATGTGAACAAATGTAGGTTCTTTTCTTGAAGTGAATGCTGTGATGTGTGTAGGTGTGTAAAGATTACATGCATAAAATATCTATATAATAGACTTCTATAGAGCATAATGTGTGCATTTTAATGCATTTTTATGTCATTTGGCAGTAATTCCTTCTATCATAAACTGTTATTATATTTGAAATAATTGTGTGCTTTGAGCACCTGGTTAATCTTTAGCTTAAATTCTGCATCAGCCAGGTGTCCTCTTAGGGATCACATAAAGATTGGGCCTCGTTTAAGTGTGAAATAATCCTGTTGCTTCTATCTGAGAGTGAATGAGCCCAGGATTAGATCAGATAAAACACACTCAAGCTAAAGTGCACAAGGTGGATTATGCAAGAAAAGAGGATTTAGTGAAGAACGGATCCACAACTTTTTGTTAACACAGAGAATGGTGGCTTTTGTAAGCAACATTTGTGGAAACTCAACTGGAGCTTTAAAAGCTATGTCTTTTGTTGTACATTTCTCTGCATACATTTGCTTTGTAGTTGGGAGTGCTAACTTTGGAAGCCATGCTGGGCCAAGACTCATGCTCATTTTGCCTAATGAAAGGCTAAGGATGTACTTTTACTCATACATTCTTGTTTTTTCTTCTTTGAAGTTTATTAAGCTCTCCTGAAAGATGTGAAGTTCATTAGGTTGTTATTATTGTGACCACAAATTAAATATCTGTTCCCTGGGGAGTGATAAGCTTCCAATATAAGCTATACTTACTATAATATTTACTTAATTACAAACATGCTACTTCTTGTTCTTCATATAAAATGTAACACACCTATAAAGGTCTTACAGGGTATGTTTTGGATTTAATGACATTTATTTAGTTATTAATATTCTCTTGTACTTCTCAAAGTTACAAGTTATTTATACAGCTGACAGTCATATGGGCACAATATCCTTTAAGCATTATGGTAAGATATGGCTGTAGCTCTTCCAAATATCATAATTAGCTGCAATCTCTGGAGTCGAGTTTTCCCATATTCAGAGGAAGATTCCTTCACCTCTGAGTTGCCAGACACCTTTGCTGAAATGATCCTTTGGTAGTTATATGGACATTTTCAGTTCCAAGTTGCCTGTTTTAACTTGTGAGTCTTTCAAATGTGGAGAGGAGTAGACATTTTATTGCATCTATAGATTTTAGTTTATTATAGAACCTGTCAGTTGCACCTCTAATCTGGAGACTATCAATTCTATTCCAATACATATGACTTCCAATACATTACAATTAGCTTGTTAGATACCTAAGTGTTCTCTGATTAATCAAATTATTAAGTATTTGTTTTCAGTGAGTATTTCTCACACTTGCTCTTCTTTATAGCATTGAGCTATGTGTTAAAATTTCTGGGAGTTGTGTTTAACATCTTACTTCAAAGTGATGAAGAAATAGAATATGATCAAAAGGCAGGTTAATTCTTAAGGTGTGGATGATAAAAATTACTATCTGAATTAATCGGTTTTTATTGAGAGACCGTTTTAACACAACTGAATTCTCAAGAATGAGCCTTACAACTGTATCTTTTCAAAATTTGTTTTTCCATCATTCATTTCTAATAAAGAAGCATTAAAGTACATTTGCCATTCCATGGAAATATTGTAGGTTCATATACTGAAAGTGAAATGGCTCTACTTTTAATACAATAGGGTGTGATTTAAGATGAGGTGAAAAGTACGACTGCTTCAGAATATCTTACTGGTGAACCACAAATATTTAATGTTTACAAACATACTCTTTTAATATGTATATGCTTTGTGGAATTTATTTTAAAATGTCTTAAAATTTGAAGAGAAAAATTACATTGGTTGGGCAGGAAGAGATTTTTGACTTGTAGTTGAATAAACAATCTATATATAGTGGAAATCCACTCAATATATATTAAAAGAATGGCATATACTCAATAACATTAAAATATGCATCTTTGAACACCTTACTACAAAAGAAAAAATACTTATTTTACAGCCATTCTAGAGATTGGGGAAGGTACTTCAGGCTTTTGCAGAGTAAACATCAAAGAATATGTGTTATCAAGACAGGCAGTGTTGAATGAATAGAGTGGCAGCGCCGCTCCATACATTACTTTGCCCGTGTTCTGCTTTATTCACAGAGCAGTTGGTGGTTAGCAAAATGCCTCCTGACTGATTTAATGCCGAAGTAAAGGCTGAATAGTGGTCCAGTGATGATAAACATTTGGGAAAGCCTGTTAAATGTCAGACTCGTATGGTGGCTTACTAGAACTATTGCTAGAACCTTTCCAATTATTTTACATCATTCTTGATTCACTCTTTTTTTTTTTTTTTTTGACAGGCAGAGTTAGACAGTGAGAGAGAGAGAGAGAGAGAGGAAGGTCTTCCTTCTGTTGGTTCACCCCCCAAATGGCCGCCATGGCCAGTGTGCTGCGCCAATCTGAAGCCAGGAGCCAAGTGTTTCCTCCTGGTCTCCCATGCGGGTGCAGGGCCCAAGCACTTGGGCCATCCTCCACTGCACTCCCGGGCCACAGCAGAGAGCTGGACTGGAAGAGGGGCAACCAGGACAGAATCTGGCGCCCCAACCGGGACTAGAACCTGGGGTGCCTGTGCCGCAGGCGGAGGATTAGCCTAGTGAGCCGTTGCATAGGCCTCTTGATTCACTCTAATCAAAGGGTTAGCAAACTTATTTTATAAAGAATTTGATAGCAAATACTTTGATCTTTATAAGACATAAGATCTCTGTTGGATCTACTCAGCCTTGACATTGTAGGAAGAAAGCAGCCACAGGCAACAAGTAAAAACTAAGTGTGACTATGCTCAGAAAATAAATTTATTTATTAAAAAAAAAAAAAACAACAAGTAGTGAACTCAATTTGGCCAAAGGATTATTATTTGCTGATTCCTGTTAATCCATCTCATTCTTCCAGGAAGTTTAATGTAAGGAGACATAACAATATATTACCCAAAAGAGTGTAGTTTTGGGGGCCAGCACTGTGGCATAGAAGGTTAAGACTCTACCTGCAGTGCTGGCTTCCCATAGGGTGCAGGTTCAAGTCCTGGCTGCTCCATTTCTGATCCAGCTCCCTGCTATTGCATCTGGGAAAGCAGCAGAACATGGCCCCCACATGGGAGACCTGGAAAAAGCTCCTGTCTCCAGGCTTCAGCCTGGTCCAGCCCCAGCTGTTGCAGCCATTTGGAAGTGAACCAGCAGATGGAAGATCTCTGTCTCTGTATTTCTGCCTTTCAAATAAATAAATAAATCTAAAAAAATGTAGTTTTAAAATAAAACACATATTACCAAGTGAAAGGAAATAAACAGATACCCTATGCTAATAGTAATCAAAGTAATACCGGATTGACTATATTAAGAAAAACCATAGAGAATTCAGAGCAAACAATATAAAAGGAGAAAAAAAGGAATTTTAACAAAGACAAAGAGATCAAATCTTCAAGAGGATATAATAATTATAAATGTTCATACATCTAATTGCAGGGCTCCAGATACATGAAGTGAGTGTTAAGAAAATCAAGAAGGATATAGAAAATGATTGACTATCAATCAATTGACCCAATTGATGCTTGTAAAACATCTCATCCCTCAACATTTAATTATGCTTTTCAAACATTTTCCAAGATGGATTTAAATTATATGAATTATGTCCTCTTTCACAATGGAATGTAATTATCAATTAATAACGAAAAGATAACTAGGAAACCTCCCAAAGTTTAGAAAATAAGGACTATACTTCAAAATCAGCCATAGGTCAAAACAGGATATTAGAAATATTTTGAACTGAATGAAAATCAAAATGTAACATATCAAAATTTATGTGATGAAGTTAAACTTATAATATAAAACCTCTTCTTGAGAAAATAAGAAGGGGCTCAAATCAACAACCTCAGCTTCTTTTTAATAAAATAGAAGATGAATGAAAGAAAGCTCAAGAAATAAAGTAATAGAGATCAAAGAGAAAATCAATGAAATAGATATCATAAAATCAAAGAGAAAATACACAAATCCAAAAGCTACTTTTCTGAGATCACTAAAATTATAACTCTCTAGCTATACTGATCATAAAAATAAGAGTGCAAACATAAATTAATAATATCAGGAATAAAAGCAGAGACATAAAAGATTTTAGTTATTAAAATGATAATAAGGGAATATGATGAACAACTTTTGCTAATAAGTCTGGCAGTTTAGATAAAACTAATGCAATTCTTGAATGGAAACTATTGAAACTTTCAATGATCACTCAAAAGGCGCATAATATCTATTATGATAGCATTGTATCTATTAAAGAAATTGAATTTACATTTACATCTTTTCACAAAGGAATCTCTAAAACCAGACAATTTGAATGAGAAACCTATCAACATTTAATGAAGAAATAATACCAATTCCACACAACCCTTTGAAAAAATTGAAGAGGACGCAGTATTTCCATACTCATTTAATTAGACCCAAATGACTCTAAATTTAAAATTAGAAAAAGAAATAATACAAAAGCTTCTTACCAATATGCTGCATCAATTTGGATTGTAAAAATATCCTTAGGCCGGCGAAGCATCTCACTTGGTTAATCCCCAAGGTTCTAGTCCCGGTTGGGGCACCGGATTCTGTCCCGGTTGCTCCTCTTCCAGTCCAGCTTTCTGCTGTGGCCCGGGAGTGCAGTGGAAGATGGCCCAAGTGCTTGGGCCCTGCACCCCATGGGAGACCAGGAGAAACACCTGGCTCCTGGCTTCAGATTGGCGCAGCACGCTTTTTCGTAACAGCCATGTTGAAGGTGAACCAAGGAAAAGGAAGACCTTTCTCTTTGTCTCTCTCTCTCTCTCTCTCACTGTCTAACTCTGCCTGTCAAAAATAATAATAATAAAAAATAAATAAATAAATAAAAAAGATTTACTACATAAAACATACTAGGGTTTATTCAAGGAATTACTTAACAAACATTTACAATTTAATCCATAAAATTTACCATTTTAGCAGACAAAGTAAGAAAACCATTGATCATTTCAACAGCTGCAGAGGAAATATTTGACATAATCCAATGTGCAATGTGCATTGCAGATTAAAAAATAAGAACTCACAGGAAACTAGGAATGGAAGGAAATTTTTTCAATCTAATAGAGGAGATTAACAAAATATTTAATAATTAACATTATACTTAGTAGTGAAAGGATGATTGCTATTCCCCTAAAAGCAAAACAAGTTGGTATGTGGGTAAGTGTGGGCCTTGGGAACACAAGTGCTTCATATTTAGACTTTTGTTATTAAATGTTGATAATAATTAAGCATTTAAAAATATTGTGACATATTTGTGTATCTCAAATATGTAATATTTGGTTCTTACACTTTGACTAAGAAATTGTATCTCAGGGCCAGCACTGTGGTGTAATGGGCAAAGACGCTGCCTGCAGTGCTGGCATCCCATATGGACACTGGTTCAAATCCAGGCTGCTCCACTTCCTATCTAGCTCTCTGCTGTGGCCTGGGAAAGCAGTAGCAGATGGCTCAAGTCCTTGGGCTCCTGCACCCACATGGGAGACCTGGAAGAAACTCCTGGCTCCTGGCTTCGGATCAGCACAGCAGAGTCATTGCTGCCAACTGGGGAGTGAACAAGCAGATGGAAGACCTCTCTCCTTTTCTTTTTCTCTCTTTCTCTCTCTCTCTGTCTTTCTTTCTTTGCCTCTCTTTCTCTAACTCTGACTTTCAAAGAAATAAATAAATCTAAAGACAAAAAAAAGCAAAACAAGTCAAAGATGTCCAGTTTTACTAATTCTATTTATCACTGTACCAGGCTCAAGGTAGTAAGTCAAGAAAAAGAAATAAACAATCATCAGATTAGAAAGTGAAAAAAACTATTATTCTGCACATATTATGTGATCATCTATCTAGGAACTCTGATGGAATCTATAATACAGGCTACTGGAATTAATAAGTAGATATAACAAAAATAAAAGTTCCAAGATAAATAGAAAAAAGTTAAAATAACCAACACACACATAATAAAAAATGTTCAACATCAGTAATCATCAGAGAAATGTAAATCAAACTGAGGTTCTCATCTCACTCCAATTAAATTGACTATCATTGAAAAATAGAACTATCATATGACCCAGAAACCCCACTACTGGCTATATGAAAGAATTTTTAAATGTCCCTGAAAAATGTATATTATAAAAAGATAACACATGGATTTCAAAATTTCTTTGACACCAAAATAAACTTTTACTTCTATTTTTCCATGAACTTTTTGAAACACCCATGTATATCCTAAACAAATCAGTCTGTCAGATATCTGTACTTCCTTGTTTACTGCATCACTGTTCATAGTAAACAAGAATTGGAAGCAACTTAAGTGTCCTTCAGCTGATAAATGGATAAAGAAAATCCATATACACAACGGAATGCTATTCAGCAATGAATATGATAAAATATAATTATTTACAGCAACACATGAGGAACTGGAGGCCCTTCCGTTAAGTACAATGAGTCAAGCACAGAAAGACAAGAACAATATGACCTCATCTCTCTGTGAAACATAAAAAAGTTGGTTTCATTGATGTTGAGAGTAGGATGGTAGTAACCAGAGGTCAAGGACAGATGGAGAAGAGGAGAATGGGGAAGCGTTGATTAATGAGTACTAGTTTATTTTAGACAGGAATAAGAAGTTCTGGCAGTGTATTAAACAATAGGAAGACTATAGACAATGATAAAGTATGGAATGCATTTTTTTTTTATTTTTGACAGGCAGAGTGGACAGTGAGAGAGAGAGAGAGAGAGAGACAGAGAGAAAGGTCTTCCTTTGCCGTTGGTTCACCCTCCAATGGCCGCCGCCATAAGAAAGGATTTTGAATGCTTTCACCATAAAGAAATGATGATTCTTTTAGATAGACAAGTTTACTCTGACTTGAACATTACACAGTGAATACAGCTATCAGGATTCACATGGTACCCCATAAATATTTAGTTTTTACATCCCAGGAAAAATTATAAAAATTTTTAAATTAAACTGTATTTCTATATCCTAACAACAAAAATTGAAGTAGGAAAAAAATGCCATCTCCAATAGCATCAAAAATATAAAATATTCAGAAACAAAGCTGACAAAAGGTGTAAACAGTCCAACACTCACTGAAAACCAAAGGAATTATGCATACATGGAGTTAACATACATCTACCATAAGAGCAGTCATTACACTCCCAGGTGATTTCCAAGGAGAAATGAAAGCATATAAGGGGACTGCAAAAGATTTGTAGAAAATTAAACTCAAAGATAAATTGATTTTGGTGCAAATAATTTTTGAAAACCATGCATAAGTTTTTTATAATATGCATTTTCATAAACTTTATGAAGACTTATTGTATGCTAGGATTTAAAAAAAATTTTGCATCAAAGTAAGCTTATCTCTCAATCTCATTTCCCAAGATCTTTCTGAAGCATCCTCATATGTCCATTCAAATATTTCTACATACTTGAATATTTGTATCATCTTCATCAGGAGTAACTACAAACTGTATAATCTCCAACAGGTAATGTGCAACAGGTAAAAAGCAAATTGTAGCTTATTCATACAGGGAGATATTATTTAGCAACAAAAAGGAATAAACTATTGATGTATGTAGCAACATGAGTGAATCTCAGAATAATCATTATGTTCTTAGAATTGTATCTACAAAGCACACTGACTGTTAAAACTAATAGAAATTTAATTTTTTTTTTAGAAAAGGTCATACTGTTTGATTCCATTTATATAAAATCCTGGAGAATTCACACTAGTCTGTAGGGAAAGGAAGCCAATTGGTGTTATCCATGTTTACTGGAGGCATAGAGAAGTGGAAAAGAGGAATTACAGTGGGGCAAGGGAAAATATAGAAGGATTATTGATAAGTTAACTATTGTAATTGGGGTATTGGTTCCATGGGTGTATACACGTGATAAAACTTATCAAAGGGTACTTTTAAAACATGTGCAGTTTACTGTATATTTATTCTACCTTGAATAAACTATAACAAAAGAAAATAAAAGGACACTTTTTGCTCTCAAGTTTTAATCTTAAATCTTTGAGAAAGAGATGATATGGCTCTTCAATGGCTTTGGGTATAGATATTTCTATTTAAGTAGTTTTGCAATTTTTAAAGATAAATAAAAGCATGTTCAATCTGATAGATAAGGATTCATTTCAATTTACTTATGTATACAACCTGCCAAAGCTTCTTATGTACTCCATGTTCCTAATGCAATCATGGTTGGTCTTCCAAGAACATATACAAATGTGATGTCAATGAAACCATAGCCTGAGGTGGATTTTGACCTTTCTCTGATAGATAAAATTTTGTATGGCTCATCTCCTGTGAATTTCACAGCAAATAGAAGAATTAGCTATTTGGGAATTCACTACAGAATCAAAAATTACGTCACAGAGTGTTTAAATCAAGGACTGACTAGTTTGTTGCTCAATCATATAAAGCACTCCATTGAGAATAATTTGTACTAGGTATTGTGGTTTTTATATCATATGGAGAGAATACAAAGTTGACTTCATGAATGATTGAAAGTGTCTAATTTAGTTTTTCCTTTCACAAATTAGATAGCACCCAGTAGAAAGCATTTATCAATACTTTAATTTTCTTCCAAAATTAAAACTTTCCTTCCCTTTTCACAAGCTAAAACTTAGAGTTAATGGCTATCTGCACAATCATGCAGGGATTATATTTCAATCTTCTACTATTTTGTAATTATTCTTTACTTGATAGCTATGTTGGCCGTTTCAGGTTCAAGAAGAAGAGATGGGGGTGGGTATTGTGACACAGTACATTAGGCCATAGCTTGGGATGCCTAAATTCCATCTGAGAGTGCCTGAGACAGTGTCCCACACCTGTATAGGATCCAGCTGCCTGCTAATGCACACCCTGGGAGGCAGCAGGTGATGAGTCAAGTACTTAGATCCCTGCCACCCATATGGAAGACCCAGATGGAGTTCCTGGCCCCTGCCTTCATCCTTGCTCAGGTCTGCCTGTTGTAGGCATTTGGGGAATAAACCAATTGGTGGACTCTCTCTCTCTCTCTCTCTCTCTCTCTCTCTCTCTCTCTCCTTTCTGTTGCTTTGCCTTTCAAACAAATGCAAATAAATAAACTTTAAAAAGGAAAGAAAAGAGGGAGGAGGCAAGGTGAGAGACCAAGCTTCCTTTATTAGACTGAGTGGTTTTCCACTTTCTGATTTTGTCAGATGGTAAAAGTCAACCCTCAGTGGGGATTTTTGTTTTTTATTTTACTTTTTTAGTGGGAGTTTGGGAAACTGATTTTTTTTCTTTTCTTTTTAAAATTTTATTTATTTATTTGAGAGGTGGAGTTACAGACAGTGAGAGCAAGAGACAGAAAGAAAGGTCTTCCGTCGGCTGGTTCACTCCCAAATGGCTGCAACGGCCTGAGCTGCGCCTACCCAAGCCAGGAGCCAGGAACCAGGAGCTTTTTCCGGGTCTCCCACGTCGGTGCAGGGGCCCAAGGACTTGGGCCATCTTCGACTGCTTTCCCAGGCCATAGCAGAGAGCTGGATTGGAAGAGGAGCAGCCGGAACTAGAACTGACCCCGATATGGGATGCTGGCGCCACGGGTGGAGGATTAACCTACTGCGCCACAGTGCTGGGCCCCTCTTAGTGGGGATTTAAGGTTACTTTGGATACTTATCAATAAGACCACTCTTGTGAAGTTCCTCTAACAACAGATGCAGTCTATTTTATTATTAGTGGTCCCCTGCATATCATTCTGCAAATCCTGGAATCCAAAATCACCTTCCGTTTCATGCTGCATCCCTTAGGTCCTCTTTTTAAAAAAGATCTAAGATAATACTGTAGCAGTTCTTTGTCCTAAGCCATTTATTTGGACTAAGAGAAAGGCTAATGTGGACTGTGTGTTCATAAGGCAAGTCTTTGTAAAATCTTCACATGAGCATTCTTCACATATTAACTTTAGAATCTGGAATCTGAGCTCTTAATGTTTGAGCTGAAAAAAAAACAATTTTGACCTCTATTCAGCTAATTAGGCTTAAAGTTTTACATGATATATGATCATTTGTACTTTAAAAATAATCACTTCTTAAGACATTCAAAGATATCTTTAGCTGTAGAATTTCACATCTCATTAAGGGAGAGTACACACTTTATAAATATATATTCAAAGTATAGAGAGAGATAAAAATTCTCCTCGGGAACCCAGAAATAAAGCTCTTGTGAGCTTTAGCTATGAAATTTTAGCCATAAAGCAATTAAAATTAGCAAAAAAGGAAGTTGTAATTGCTTATAGGTTTGAAAGTCTACTCTCTCTGTTCCTTTTCCTTAGTGCACACCAGGTCTAGAGGAATCACACCTGCTTCAGCACCCAATAAAATGTTGATGGATAAAAATTGTGCTTTCTTCAGAAAGTTACCACTCTGTCATCTTCAGAGAATATATGGGTATACAGCAAGTGTACCAAATAAAAGTATAATTCCAATGCACAAGCAGAAAACGGACTATCTGCCTACCATGATTATGATAAAGTTTTAACTATCCACTAATTTCCTATGGCTGAACTGCCCAACTAGCCTAGACCAAGAGATAAGTCCTATTCATAACCAGCTGGTGAGCATTGCTCAGGACTCTGGGTGGGGTCCATGTGGCTGATCAGAAGTCAGAGAACCATGGGGAAATGTGATCTATTTTGGGTGTATTGGCCTACTTAGCATCCTTCCTCACATGTAAATAGGGGTGAAATAGCTGGAAAAGTCTTTCAGAAGTCTTAGATTCACCTGAAGCCAAACAGCTGGAAAAAAATTGAGAGAAAATGTAGGATTATGAAAATTAGTGCACAAATTACCTTTTTAAACCATAGAATATTGAGGAAAAAAAACAAAATATGGGTATATTTTTGAAGACAATACTTTCAATGCTGACTTTTTTTCTGCATTCCTACTAGCTCTTAAAATTTCCATTGTACTTTGAACCAGGAAAAGAATTTAACAATTTATTCAGAACAAATTCAAGAAACACTATTTTCATATACAAGATCCCTTCAAAAATTCATGGAAAATGAAATTGAAAGATAAGTTCATTTTGGTGCTAAGTATTTTGAAATCCACGTAAAGCTTTTCAAGATACACATTTTGTAGGCCCCTCATTTTCCTAGTAGGAATTTAGTTTTATATATATATTTCTTTCAATTCTTTTTTTTTTTTTTTTTTTGACAGCTAGAGTTAGACAGTGAGAGAGAGAGACAGAGAGAAAGGTCTTTCTTCCGTTGGTTCACCCCCAAATGGCCACTACGGCCAGAGCTACACCGATCCGAAGCCAGGAGCCAGGAGTTTCTTCCAGGTCTCCCACGTGGGTGCAGGACCCAAGCACTTGGGCCATCCTCCACTGCCTTCCCAGGCACAGCAGAGAGCTGGACTGGAAGAGGAGCAACCAGGACTAGAACCCGGCGCTCCTATGGGACGCCGGCACCGCAGTTGGAGAATTAACCAAGTGAGCCACGGCACCGGCCCCTATTTCTTTCAATTCTAATAGGTAAACTTGTTTTTATTAAGTGTTATTGAAAAGTGCAATTACTCCCTTATGCAAGGCTGACAAGATGTTAGCATAAATCCACAGGTCTAAACAGTAGAAGATACGGCAGTGGTTATATTCAAATTCCTACAAAATCTGATAAGACTCAATCATTATGCCTAAATTCTCTCTTTATCAATACATGGAGAAATTGTAGGAAGTTAACTGAGTCTACACAGAAGTAAGTGCCTAAGTACTTTTCTCTAATTGGCCTTAAACAGGGAGTTACTGTAATGACCAGTGCTATTTTGCAGGAATTGACAAAATCTATTAGGAAACTGAAGATGGAGAATCATCTAGAAATAATTTTTTATCTTGCAATACAGTAGATTCCACTCAGTTAAGAAAACTCTTGTGAACTTCCTTGCCAAAATTTTATTTTGTTCATTTTCTTTTGTTATGGCTAAAATCTGACTATCCTAAAATGGGAAGAGGCATTTTGTTTTCTTGTCTCTTTTCCTGTTCTTCAGTCCAGGGCTAAATGCCTGCCAAATATGCTGTTAAGATCAAGTCTGTAAGTGCTTTGAAAAGCATCAGAAGGCCCTGTATTAAAAATAAAATGATAACTAATAAATCATGCAAGTAAGAATGTCAGGTCCACTCCTTCCTTAGACTCCCACTCCACCATTGACTTCTTCCACATTATTTCATAGAACAGCCTGTGGTTTTAAGAATCATGGAAAGGTTTTGAGCCAATGCTGCACTTTAGGACCTATGTACATCTTGCTTTTCCCAAAACATGTGACACAGATCATTTGGAATAAGAAACATATATTATGTGACAGATGTAGTTATGAAGTCTGAGAGTGATATATGTATAATAATCCAATCAACTTAAGTATAAAAGTGGTGTCATGATTTTTAACTCCTGATTCGTGTGTTCTGCATACCATTGGATTTTCTTTGGTCATCTTATTATACTTCTATTGCATTGCTAAATATACAGCACATATGAATTTATGCATTTCTTACCAGAGCTAAAACTTTTTTGAAAAGCCTTTTCCATAACACCTATTTTCAATCAGATCTGACACATTTATTGATTGTAAATATTTCCATAAAATGAATGCAATATTTAAAATACAATTTTAAAGGTTAAAAGCAAGTCATTGGATATTGAATAACATATCTGAAATGATCTTAAGAATACATATACTTAGGCACCACGTTTTAATTTAAACTCCTGTTATTACAGTAACTAGTCACAAAATGGCTCCCTATTTTTGCAATATGTTAGCTGTAATGTTACTTAAATTGAACAGACGAGTGCCTTCTAATAATGTATGTTTACTTCATGAACTTGTGGGCAATTACATTGTAATTATGCCTTTGTAGGTGCTGTTACTGACATACAGAGCCCAGTGCATTTGAAATGTAATTGCAGTTCTCCATACCATTTAGCAAAGCTGAAAATTGTTAAAGGTTTGTAAATTACCTACATTTAGACCATAGGCAACTAGGCAAATGAAGTGACACTGTCAGTAATGTTACAACATAAATTGGCACCAAGTAGAAATTCAAGGTAGACTTTCTTTTCTAAATTAGCATGTTGTTTATGGAGTGATTTCTTAAAAAAAAAAAAAAAAAAAAAAAAGATCAGCCAAAAGAAAAGAAAAGATAGAAAAGATATAAAAGTGCACGCTACTCATTGACAACATATATCAGCCTTGCACAAACAATGATTGGTTTGGAAAAATTAAAATTATAAAGCTGTTTAGAATTAGAAGTGTGGATTGGTCTTATTGCACCCATGAAAATGATAGGCCCAAATTGCCCATAAGGGTGGCAGAAAAGACACTTCCATGTAGAGAGAGTTATCCTGAAACTTCGCGGCAACGTGGGAAAAACCCAGCATGCAGAGTTGAACATTCTGGCACTGTTTACCTCTATGGCTTTGTTCAAATGGCTCAATTCTTGAGCCTCAGCTTTTAAATTAAACAAATAACAACAACGACGACGACAACAACAACAACAACAACAAAAATGAGGCAAGTTCAAAGGAATTCTGTGAGGATTAAGATGGAATAGTTTGCAGGCCTTCAAAAAATTGAGTTCCCTTAGTCTTACCTTCTCATAATAGGTCATGCAAACTGCTATTTTAAAAAGAATTTCTTATTTCTTCAGGTTTGCAACGAGTAGATTTCTCTGAGACTGTGTTGAATCCACTGCGGAACTGCAAATCTTACAGAGGTTCAGTTCACCCCATGGGATTAAAGAAAACGAATGACAATTGTAAACTGCAAAATGTTCCCTTTTCCTTCTGAAGCAATGTCCCATAGAGGCGGCCACTCTCCAAAGACCAGCAACACCAGTTGAGGAAATTAATTTTGAAAGTATTACTCTGTCACTTCGTGCCTTCAGGCCAGTCACTTATTGATGGCAAGGGTTTAGGTTCAGATAAAACCATTTCACCCATGCAAGCCCTCTCCATTAAACGGCAAACAAGCGTCTAGGCTTGACAGCTCGGAGGGCTCTGCTGTGCAGAAAACCATTCTTAGGGGGTCATTTTACTTAAGTGTAAGATAAGAGAGTGAGTCAGTGCAAGGCCATTTTCTTAAAGTGTCCGTAATGAAGTAATAGCCTGATAAAATTACAGGCAGTTATAAAAATCCAAAATTAATACGACACACCCATGATGAGACTCAATGTGCGAAGCCGAGGAAAGCACAGCAGTGGAGAGCAGCAAGCCTCTGAGGGCCGCTGTTTATTTCTCATTTACTTGCTGACCACGGCATGTCACTTACGAACTCACAGTTTCCTCTTCAAAAAGTATCCATAATTAAAAACTGCCTTCCCTCCTCTCGGTGAGAAAATGTATGAGGAAAGTTGCAATTATTTATATGGTCTGGAACTTCAATTTGTTTAAGTTTTCAAGGGAGGGAGTCAGAGATAATGGTACATGACTCAGACTTTTAGCCCACTGCTTCTAGGTCATTATTGTAATGTGTTGGTTGGTCATACCCAGTTTATTCTGTTTTGCACGTAAGCTCCTGAAAGTCACTTGCATGGACTATGGTTTAAATAAATCTCTACTTTTGCTCATACGAAATCTGCCCTTCCCTGAGTGTCTTGCCAGCCTTCCATCATCTATTCTCTCCCATCCCGGTAGCTATCCAAATCAGTTTGGGGTCTTTTTAAATCAATTGTACCATACCACAAAAAACATGTCATCTTCATTCTCAACTTCATGTTTTACTGTCTCTCTGGCAAACTGACCATTGTTCATGGATTCATGTTTCTCTCTTCCTATTGAAACTTTCTCCAGTGAAAAAATCCTCACTGTATTTGTTTTCCTGTGAATTCCTATATGATGTATCTTCAGTGGCATGAAATGAAATAGGCACATCAAAATTCAAAGAAAATACACATTATCTTTTAATTTTTATCTTCTTATTTCATGGAAAATACATATTATCTCTTTTTTAAAGACATCTATTTGAAAGGCAGAGCTACAGAGAGGCAGAGGCAGAGAGAAAGAGAGAGAGAGAGAGGTCTTCCATCTGTTGGTTCAGTCCCTAAATGGCTGCAACAGCTGGTGCTGCAGCAATCAGAAACCAGTTTTCTGGGTCTCCCACGCAGGTGCAGTGACCCAAGGACTTGGGCCATCTTCTACTTCTTTCCCAGGCCATAGCAGAGAGCTGAATGGGAAGTGGAGTAGCTGGGACTCGAACCAGCACCCATATGGGATGCTGGCACTGCAAGCTGCAGTTTTTACCCGGTATGCCACAGCACTGATCCCAACAGATGTTATCTTTTAATTCCATTTTTCCACATAGTTGTTGAAATGCCATCATGTGTTATGTTCATGATTGTTTTGAGGTAGAATTCTTATCTCCCTAATTAAATGGTACTCCTCCTAAGGGAAAAGATATTTCTGTTACTCTTATCCAATGACATAGGTTACTCACAAATCTTGTATGTTGTCAAGTCATTGGTTATCAAGTCAAGTTGAATCTGGTTGCAGGTATTAGAGATCCAACTATGGTGGTAAACACATAAAGTTTTATTACAAGTATTTTCTTGTTATAAAAAATCTGAAGGGAGAGGACCTCTGGTGCTGGTACAGTGGCTCAGGAGTACCCAATTTGGGGCTGGCACCATGGCATAATGGGTTAAGCCAGCGCCTATGATGCCACAAGTGTTGTATATGGGTGCTGGTTCGTGTTCCAGCTACTCCACTTTTGTTCCAGCTCTCTGCTAATGTACCTGAGAAAGCAGTAGCAGATGACCTAAGTTTCCATTGCACCCATATGGGTGACCCAGATGAAACTCCTGACTTCAGTTCTGGCCATTGTGACCATTTGGGGAATAAACGAGCAGATGGAAGATCTGCCTCTCTCTCTCTTTCTCTCTCTTTCTTTCTCTCTCTCTCTCTTTCTCTCTGTAACTCTGCATTTCAAATAAAGAAATAAATATTTTTAAAAAAGAATATCCAATATAAGGTGTCTTTCTGGTCTTTTCTTCATGGTCTAAGATTGGTTCTGCAGCTTCAGCTGAGAGGAAGCATTTATTAAAGAGCTTTCCCTAAAGCCCTTTTATGTTTATATCGTTATCACCTCTATTTTCATGGAAAACTTCAAATAAGATCAGTTATTAAAGAATAGAGACATGTGATATAAAATATGCAAACATTATTTTTTCCTACTTGATTCAGGTTTTATCCTCTCTGATCCATCATCTACAATACAACCTTGCCAGATTTGCTCTCCTAGGTACAACTTTTCCTTTCAAAGCTGTATAGAAGAATTTGTAATGTGTTACTACATTATTTGAAAAACCTCAGCCTGACTTTTAATGCATTTCCATACTTGGCCAAATTACGCCCACCATAACTGTAGCTATACACACATAAACACACACACATACACACAGTTTTTCAATGTGCCCCTAATTCCTATCTCTAATGCAACTGATGCAGTATGCCTTCTACCTGAAATGTTCCAATATTCGACTATCCCATCTTTGCTGGGATGACGCTTGATGTGCCTCCCTTTTGGAAACCTAGAATCTCACCAAGGTTCTGTGGGTGCTGTTTGCAGATCACCCTTCGGTCTCAGGCCTCTTCAGGGATTGGATCAGCTGAAGAAAGGAAATTTCCCCAAAGCTTCCCTTCCAAGGTAAACCCTATCTAATAACTGATGTGTAGTTGTGAAGATCAGCACTTCTAGCCTCTGCTTGGGAAATGTCTGAAGCCCGCTCCATCTTCAAGGCTTCTAAGGCTGCAGCTTCCGGTGGGACTGAGTCCCTTCCCGCCTTGATTTCTCTTCTGCCCACTTTGTTTCCTCCCTTTCTTTTTGCAGCTCTTGGCTCTGAAAGCATCTCACAGTAAACTTCCTGCATACAAGTCTCCTTCTCAGGCTCTGCATCCAAGGAAACACAATGCACAGCCCTACTCATTCCTGTTCCCCTTAAAAACTTCACTGTCATCTCTGCCACAACACCCTCTCTCACACTTCCGGTTGGGTAATTTCCTCCCACTTAGTGTCTTTATTGCAATGATGATAATAATGACAAGTAAGAAAAGGAGAAGGCAGTTACAATTTTCATCCCTATGTAACTTAGTGGTTATTTGGTCCATTATTATGAACATGCATAGTTTTGTCTTCACAAGTTGTGTGTAGATGATTAATATGGTAAGTAGTAGTCACTCAAAACACAAAAAAGCAGATTGTGACATTGTCTTTTTTTCTCAGAGTAAATAACATGCCATTTAAGTTTGAAAAAATGTTTGCTGAGTGATAATGAAAATTCAAAGACTATTGGTGGCTAAGTTCAAAGCTGAAGTATTCCATATCCGTAGTTTTTTTTGGGTGGAACACTGGTGTGTGAACGTGCACCAAGAAGAGATAGAAGAGATGCTCCTCATGCTTGGTGAACTGCTCTTCCGTGTATCCTCTTTAATCCTGCCCACTTCCTTCTCCACACTTTGCTCCCCTAGTCCTTCCAGGAGTAGTGGAATCTCTAATCCTCACTGCGAATTCTTTCATAATTGGAATTTCTAGAGTGGTTTCTGTTTTTTCCCCTGTACCCCAACCTGAAGGTATAAACAACCAATGTCCACTATACTCACATTCATGAAAATCTTTACCATACAAAAAAGTCATAGTTCCATTAAGTTGTCACTATTTCAACCTAGGCAAATGTTTCATATTAATTAATGCCCAAAAGCCCAAGAAGTAGAATTCACTATTCACATCACAGGGGTTTTATTTTGGGGGAGGGCAGTATTATTTAAAAAATATTTATGAATGCTACAAAGAAGAAAATTAAAGGCAAAACATTTTAGGTTAGAGATCTACTTCTTCATGTAGATACAGAACAAAGAATAACCTACATTATAACTGCTCATAAAAAAAATGCTGTGCAGCAACATGGGTTTCCAACAAATTTGATAACCTGTTTCTGTCTCCCCCTTCCTCTATTAAATTGAACTCTCTGAATTATTCATGAGGGCTACTTTAATGGGATAATTTTTTCTTGCAAACGCTGACACTAATACCAAAGAATATCTCTAGGTATTCATCTTGGATAAATAAGGCTCCTGGTAACTAGTTTTCTTGATGTTTCACCTTATTCAAATGAACATATATGGAAGTAACTAATGTAGACCATTTTTTTAACAGTTAATGTTTTCAATATGTTTCTCTCCATATATGTATAGTCAAACGTATGTTTACCCAGGAATTAGCCAGGATGTTGACGTAAATGAAAGTAAAGCAGAAAGTTAAGCAATTCTCAGGTGAACTCAGGCAAGACATTAAGAGGAAATTTAAGGTCCACATTTTCCAGCTGCGATGACAGCACAGAATGACTTTGGGAATTGCCCATCCCTCCATTAGTGCTTTGGCCATAGTTGGAAGCGATCATTCACTTGAATGTGTACATTAGGAGTTCTTAACCCAGGGTACTAGGGTTTTAGGGAGTTGGTGAATCCCTTGAAACTGAATGCCAAGTTTTCTGAGTATATTTTTTTCTAAAAAAGAAAGTTAATAGCATACATCAAATTCTAGGAATTGTTCCCGACCACCTACCTCTACATGAAAAGAATTCTTGTTTCACACAGAAATGAGATTTCAATGGTCAAAATCATCTAGATTTCTATGTGCGTGTGTGTTTGTCAGGGGGGTGGAATGGGAGTAATTATTTGGTTCTCATTAAATGTAGTATAATAAAAATTCACATACAAAATTCCCAGGATGGAGAAAATTATACACCATGTGTTAATATATATCTTTATTATAGTTTAATTTTTAGAAATAATAATTTTTATGTATATATGTCTGCTGATATCTTTTCTTAAAGATTATCCCAGTTTTGTGTATTAGACTGTCACACATCAAGAAACTAAGTTAAATATTGAGATGATTATCGTTATCATATTAGAAAGGCCTGTGCTCTAATATATGGTAGTCAGATTGCCTAAAAACACACTAGTAAATAAAGAGGATATTATGTAATGATCGCAAAGACACTGCAGCCCCTGGAGTCACAAAACCAGTTTTATTTTCACCATAATGTAAAATTAGGAGCTCTTTTACCTTTAGAGGAGTAAATTGTGAGAAATATTCACTTCTTTCCCAGTCCAGCTTTCTAATGTTTCTAAAGGCTCTGTGATAAATCAGACAGGGTTTTCAAGACACTGAGGTGACTGTCGGCGCTGGAACATGTCCTGGGGGCTGCTTCTGTCAGAGGAGATGCCAGGGACTCTGCCCATGCAGATTAAGCTGGTGTTTACAGATTTGCCCTGGGTGTGCATTCTTATCCTGCTGTGATCAAGTCACACCGCCTGACCCTGAGGAGGGCCAGACAGATCCCCGCATAAGAAAGGCTTGGATGTGCCCTCACTCCACGCAGGGCACTGTCCTAATCTGAAGCTCTTAGCAGCAGTCTGTTTCCTCTTCTCTTTTACAGTGACATTCTGTACACTGCACCTTTGCTTGTTCCCTTCCTCTTCAGGTGAGACGCCGGAAATGGGTCTGCAATTAAGTCAACAGTGACTTTCTTCTGTGCTGGAATCCAGATAATGGATTGAAAGAAATGTAGAATCTAAGACTGACAAAGATGGATATCAGGGTTCAATTTCTGGAGATGGGACAGGAGGCCTGTACAAGCATATGGGAGACATTGCAAAACACGTAAATCCATTTGCAGTGATTTCAAACGTTTTGATTATTTTCATACTGCACAGTTTTCACAGACAATGCTGATGAGGTAAGAAATCTTGCTCTGGGAAAAAGCCAATCAGGCTATAAAAGCTGTGAGTCTAAAACTGGGGCTGCCAGCAAGAAAACTACTACTGTAAAAGAAAACTGGCCATTGTCTTCAGATACTAACACTTGGCTCTGACTTTATTTCAATAAAAACAGACCGTAGGGGTGGGCATTGTGGCACAGCAGGTTAAGCTGCTGCATGGGACACCACCAGCATCCTGTATCAGAGTGCCAGTTTGAATCTCAGCTATTCCCCTTCTGATGCAGCTCCCTGCTAATGTGCCTGGGAAAGCAGCGGTAGATGGCCCAAGTACTGGGGCCCCTGCCACCCACATAGGAGACCTGCATGGAGTTCCTGGCTCCTGACTTCTGCTTGGCTCAAACCAGGCCATTGAGACCATTTAGGGAGAATGAGCTGGTGGGAGATGCTCTCTTTCTCACACTCTACTTTTTTCAAACAAATAAATAAATTGCTCCCTTTTTATTAAAGAAATCTGTTAAACTTTGAAGGAGAGTACATTTTTACTAAGTACATATCAGTAGGAAACTATAACAAAATGGCATGATAATGATGAAAATGTATAGACTGAAGACTCAAGTTCCTGAGTCTACTGTTCTTAACTTTAATACCTTGATCAAGTAACTCCAAATGAGGTTGAATTGCCTTACCTATAAAACAAGTACAATGAGGAACCGGCACTTTGGTGTAGTGGGTAAAGCTGCCACCAGCAGTGCCGGCATCCCACATGGCCACAAGTTCAAGTCCCTGCTGCTCTACTTCTGATCCAGCTCTCTGCTGTGGCCTGGGAATCATTGGAAGATGGCTGAATCCCTTGGGCCTCTGCATTCATTTGGGAGACCCAGAAGAAGCTCCTGGCTCCTGGCTTTGGATTGACACAACTCTGGATGTTGTAGCCATGTGAGGAGTGAACCAGCAGATGGAAGACCTCTCTCTCTCTGCCTCTCCTTCTCTCTCTGTGTAACTCTGACTTTCAAACAAATAAATAATTTTTTTTTAAAAAAAGTACAATGAAGCATTCCTTTCTTTTTTTAAAAAAAGAAAGATTTAATTTATTTGAAGGCAAATTTGACAGAGTGAGAGATGGAGACACAGAGAAAGAGAGATCTTCCATTGGCTGGTTCCCTCTGTCTGCAGCTACAACAGCTGGAGTTAACCCAGGCTGAAGGTAGGCCCTCCATTTGAATTTCCCACATGGGTGGCAGAAACCCAAGTACTTGGGACATCACTGGCTACCTCCCAGGGGTATTAGCAGGAGGTTGGATTGGGAAATATACAGTAGCTCAGATACAACCCAGGCACATGAGGGGTATAGGAAGTGGTGGCTCAACCTGCTGCACCACAAAACCCACCGGACAACAAGACCTTTCTGTCACCCATGCCCCACCCTGGGCAACCTGTAATCTACAAAGTGCAACACTAAAAAAAATTTGTTCTTGTGCTCTATAGTATCTAATTCACATCTCTCATTCTAAGAAGAAATCAATTAATACTTGCTGATTTAATTATTGATTTTTAAAAGCATGTAATTTTAGTTATTAATTTCTCATTCTGACTTTAGGATACATATAAGATTTCTCATTATAATCAACAGTTAAAACCTCCTTAGAAAATCTTGCTGGATGTTTCATTATTTACTTTTTCAAATTAAGGTTGTAGGCTGCATTTTAAAAATGATTAACTTTGTAAAAATCATGAGTGTCACACACACAGAGGATAGAGGAAAAATGTGGAATCATTAGATATTTATTGTATTTGCTTTTTTAGTTTATTTGAAAGGCAGAGTTACAGAGATGGGAGGCAGAGGCAGAGAAAGAGACAGAGACAGAGAGATCTATCCACTAGTTCATTCACCAAGTGGTCAAAATGGCCAGGGCTGGGCCAGATCAAAGACAGGAGCTATAAGCTTCATCTGGGTCTCCCACAAGTATGCAGGGACCCAAGTACTTGCATCATCTCCCACTGCTGTCTCAGGATTATTAAAAGGGAGCTTGATTGGAAGTGGAACAGCAGAGACTTGAACCAGTGCCCACACACGATGCCAGCATGAAGGCAGTGCCTTAATCCACTGTGCCAAAGTACCAGCCCTTATGTATTTGCTTTTAGTAATTATTAATTTAGTCATTAATATATTTTAAATTTCTGTCAATTACTAACAAAAAAAATTTAAACAATGATGATTCAATTTTAATCTCTCTGGAAGTACCTTTACTTAAATGTCATCTCTGAAGGCCTAATAGTCTAGCCACTTATCTGGTTTTTGTTTTGACCCTATCAACTTCCAAAAAAGAGTCTACATGAATAAAATTAGATTTGTACCTGTCGCCATTTACAATAATTACTGCAAAATGGACTTAAGCATAAAGCCTGAAACTATGAAATTATTAGGAGAAAACACAGAGGAAGCATTTTAAGACATAGATGTAGTCAAAGACTTAGAAGAACCCAAAAGCATAGGCAACAAAAGCATGATAGAGGGGCTGGCAGTATGCTGCAGCAGTTTAAGTCACTGCCTACAATGCTGGCATTACATATGAGGGCACCAGTTCAAGTCCCAGCTGCATGGGACTTTCAATCCAGCTCTCTACTTATGCACCAGGAAAGGCAGCAGAAGATGGCCTGAGTACTTGGGACCCCTCCCATCCACATGGGAAATCAATACTGAGATTCTGACTCTTGGCTTTGGCCTGGCCCAGCCTGGCTGTTTGGGAAATGAAGGAACAAATGGAAAATCTTTCTTTCTCATCTCTACCTTTCTATCTGTCACTTTGCCTTTCAAATAAACAAATCTTTAAAAAGAAGCAAAATAGATACATGAAATTATATCAGAAACTTCTGCACAACAAAGCTATTGATAGAATGAAAAAACAATCTACAAAATGGGGAAATATCTGCAAACTATTCATCCGACAAGGGATTAATATCCAGAATATATATAATAAAAATTCAACAGAAAAAAAAAACAACAAATAATTTCATTTTAAAATGGGCAAATGATCTGAATAGATGTTTCACAATAAAAGACATTCAAATGGTCAATGAGTATGTGAACAAATGTTTAATATTACTCATTATCGGGGAAATACAAACCAAAACCATGATGAGATACTGTCTCACCTCAGTTAGAATGACTTTTATGAAAAAGATAAAAATAACAAATGCTGGCAAAGATATAAAGAAAGGCAAAGCCTTACTCTTGATAAGAATGTAACAAACAACCCAGTTAAGAAATGGTCAAAAGGACTTAAACAGACATTTTTTCAAAAGATGTAATTCAAATGGCCAACAGACACATAAAAAATGTTCAGGATCACTAGTCATCAAGGAATGCAAATAAAAACCACAATGAGATTTTACCTCACTCCAGTTAGAATAGCTGTCATACAGAAATTAAAAAACAATAAAGCTAGAGGCCTCGCTGTGGCTCAATCCTCCGCCTGCAGAGCCGGCACCCCAGGTTCTAGTCCCGGTTGCTCCTCTTCCAGTCCAGCTCTCTGCTGTGGCCCAGGGAGGGCAATGGAGGATGGCCCAAGTGCTTGGGTCCCTGCACCTGCATGGGAGACCAGGAGGAAGCACATGGCTCCTGGCTTCGGATCAGCGCAGTGCCAGCCATAGCAACCATCAGAGGAGTGAACCAATGGAAGGAAGACCTTTCTCTCTGTCTCTCTCTCACTGTCTATAACTCTCTCTATCTCTTTCTCTCTCATTGTCTAAGTCTGCCTGTCCAAAAAAAAAAAAAAAAAAAATCTAGAGAGGATGTGGGAGGAAAGGTACCCTAATTCACTGTTGGTGGGAATGCAAACTAAATTTGAATCTCTACAGTGTAGAGAGTCTTCAGAAACCTGAAAATAGATCTGCCATATGATTCAGCCATTCCACTCCTGGGAACTTACCCAAATAAAACAAAATTAGCCTATGAAAGAGTACCCCTATATTTATTGCAATTCAATTTACAATAGCTAAGATATGGAATCAACCCAGAAGCCCATCAACCAATAACTGGGTAAAGAAAATGTGGTATATACACACTGTGGAATACTACTCAGCCATAGAAAAGAATGTAATCTTGTCTTTTGCAACAAAGTGGTTGCAACTGGAAAGCATTATACTTAGTGAAATAAGCCAGTCACAAAAAGACAAATCCCATATGTTTTCCCTGCTCCCTGACAATAGAGTACAAAAAAGTAATATATATGAGCAAAACTGACATTTGTTTTTAAGATTTATTTATTTATTTGAAAGGCAGTGATACAGAGAAGCAGAGGCAGAGAGAGAGGTCTTCCATCCGCTGGTTCACTCCCCAGAAGGTCACAATGTCTGGAACTGTACTGATCCAAAGCCAGGAGCTAGGAGCTTCTTCTGGGTCTCCCACATGGATGCAGTGGCCCAAGGACTTGAGCCATCTTCTACTGCTTTCTGAGGCCATAGCAGAGAGCTGAATGGGAAGCGGAGCAGCCAGGACTTGAACCGGCACCTATATAGGATGCCAGCACTGTAGGTGGTGGCTTTACCTGCTACATCATTGCACTGGCCCCAAAACTGGCATTTTGAGAATTGATTATTTTTTACAGCCTTTGTCTCTACTGTTGAGGAACATTATTTTTTTTCTTCTTACTATTTATTGAATTCTTTGCTTAGTGGAGGGTCAATCTTATGATTCTAAAATAAATAAAATATGTTATTGTAAAATTTGAAAGAAGGAATGAGAAAGGAAGGAGGGAGAAGGGTGGAGTATGGGCAGGAGGGAGGGAAGAGTGAGAAGTGTCACTCTTCTCTTAAATCTGTATATATGAAATACATGGAATTTGTTCATTTTATATAAATAAAAAATCACAAATAGAAAAAAGAATATAAATTTGTGCAGAAACTATTGAGTATAGTATGGAGGATATCAAAAACCTACAAATAGAACTCCCTTATGACCTAGCAATCTCCTTATTGGGTACATATCAAAACAAAATTAAATCATTATAACAGAGACATTTGTACACCCATGTTTTATGCAGTACTCTTCACAATACTAAAGATATGGAATCGACCAACGTGTCCATCTATGGATGAATGGACAAAGAAAACCTGGTGCATAGACACAATGGAGTATTATTCAACCATAAAGTAATGAAATCCCATCATTTGTGTCAATGGGGATGGAACATGTTAAATGAAATGTCAGGTACAGAGAGGCATGTTCTCACTCATCTGTGAAAGCTAAAAACTTTGAGCTTATAGAAGAGAGTACAGGTAGTTAGAGGTCAGTGGAGATTGGGAAGGGTAGGGTGGAGAGGGGAGGGCAGAGAGAGGTTAGATAAAAGTTACCAAAATAGAGTCCGATAGGAGGTATTAGTTCTTGTGCTGTATACCACAATAGGGTAAGTACAGTGTATAATAATGCATGCGATATTTCAAAATACTTGGAGTCTGGAAGTTCCTAATACAAAAAATGATAAGAACTTGAGGAAATGGAGATGCTAATTTTCCTGACTTCATTTTTACACATTGTATGCATGTACTGAATTATTCTACTGTACCCAACAAATATATGCAAATATTATGTCAATTAACAATCATAAAGTAATTCAGAAAGGTGTCTGGACCAGAACACAAACGTAGCCAATTAAACTGAAGGGAAGAGAATTGACGATTATTGTGTCCTACCAGTGTAGCCTCAGACACTCTGCGCATTTATTTCTCTTTGCATAAGTCATATCAGTTAATCCTCAAAACAACCACGGTGAGGTTGTCATTGAACAGATGAGGAAGATTGCACACATGCCCCAGGCCGTGCAGCTGATGGAGGAGGCAGGGCCCCATCACAGGACTCCTGTGCTGTCTTCACTATGCTCCATCCCTAAGAGACACAGGGGCCAAAAGATTATGGTGTTTCACTTTAGCTATGTCATCGTTGAAAGCAAAATCTATCTTCATAAATCCAAACAGAATCCATGCATGAATGTGTGTTTAAGAATTCAGTTACTGATTTTATTGAGCCGGACCCCACTCCCCTCAGCCTCCTGTCAAATAAGTAATCAGTTGACTAAGGTAATTTTTTAATTGCACTTTCCTTCCCTCATCCCTCTTTTGTCTTCTGTTTCTATTTTGTTGTTTTGTTTTTAAGATTTTATTTATTTATTTGAGAGGTAGAGTTATAGACGCGAGAGAGACAGAAAGGTCTTCCTTCTGCTTGTTCACTCCCCAAATGGCTGCAATGGCCGGAGCTGTGCCGATCCGAATCCGGGGCCAGGAGCTTCCTCTGGGTCTCTCACGTGGGGACAGGGGACCAAGCACTTGGGCCATCTTCTACTGCTTTCCTAGGCCATAGTAGAGAGCTAGATTGAAAGAGGAGCAGCCAGGACTAGAACCAGTGCCCATATGGGATGCCGGCACCTCAGGCAGAGGATTAACCCACTGTGCCACAGCACCGGCCCCTGCTTCTGTTTTTAATGTAGGCACTGTTTTGTATTGGGTTCCTCTACATTCAAATCTTATGACAAAGGTTTGAGTTCAAGTAGTTTATTTAGAAGATGATTGCATAAAAATCTTTGAAGCTGTAGAAGTACAAGACAGGAAAGTGAATGAAGTAACATAGGGTGGATTCTTAATTAGATTATCACTGTGAGTCCCTGGAGGACTCTGGGACACAGAATGGAACAAGTCTTAGAGTTAACCCAACAGGACAATGAGAAACCTGGGCTATTCACCTGCAAATTCCCTAATCCCCGTGCTGACACTTGCTCCCAGGGGTACCCTAACTGACCCATACACAGCGGCACCGGCTGTTCCTGCCAGAGAATGCCCTGGGTATTCGCTTGCTGGTGTTTGCAGTAAGGAGCTATCAGTGTGTGTAGGAGAGGTGTGTGTGGAGGGGATTGGGTCCTCTGGGAAGAGCACCTGCAGCCACTGCTCCCCATGTCGTTTTACATTACAGTCTGTGGCTAGAAGAGACCATTACCTGGTCTGTGTTGTTTTAGCAGATTTAGTTTAACAATGAAAATGAACAGCAAACATACTGCCATCAGAATATCTGAGCCTTTTCTGTAGGGAAAAATAAAATGCGGGCAGAGAATAATGGGCCTGGCCTGACCTAGATTGGGAGAATTTAGCAGTGTGTCCCCTGGGAAGGAGGTCTCGCAGTGCTCAGAGTAGATAGGATGAGCTGAGAAAGCTTTTCACCCCATACTTGAAAGCACAGTATCAAATGGACTGTAGCCTTTGAAAAGTACCTGTGAGGCCAGAGTTAGCCAGACTGAAAAAAGAGCCAAGGTAGGCAGCAAATCATTAGCTAACTAGAGTTTGTAACAATTAAGAAGTGAGAATGGAATGTAATCAGTGTTTAGAATTTTATTTTGCATTAAGTTTTTGCTCTGTCTCAGGTTTTAAGCTACACAGAAAGCAATATTTAAGCTTATACAGGTTAGGTAACACAAAATTATTTTTGATGAAAGTGGAAAAATGCATGCAATGATATAAGCAATTCATCTTTGAAATAAGTTCAAAACTTGGGTGTGTGCTTTTCTGATCCATATATTTCTACTCTTAGATCTTAGCTAATCAAGAACCTGAACTTGGACGGAATGAATACACAATCAAAAGTTATACTTCTGGCACCTTGTCAATCCTTACTGGAAAAGTCACAACTTACCTACTTTCATACTGTTTGGAATATATAAATCAATAACAGAATCTCAGTGTACACAATAATAAGTACTTTACACATGAGTTTTTTGATTTTTAAGATTTTTTTTATTTTTTATTTTTTGATAGGCAGAGTGGACAGTGAGAGAGAGAGAGACAGAGAGAAAGGTCTTCCTTTTGCCGTTGGTTCACCCTCCAATGGCCGCCGCGCTGAAAGGTGCACCTCCAATGGTGCACCGTGCTGATCTGATGGCAGGAGCCAGGTGCTTCTCCTGGTCTCCCTTGGGGTGCAGGGCCCAAGGACTTGGGCCATCCTCCACTGCACTCCCTGGCCACAGCAGAGAGCTGGCCTGGAAGAGGGGCCACCGGGACAGAATCCGGCGCCCTGACCGGAACTAGAACCCATGGTGCCGGCGCCGCAGGTGGAGGATTAGCCTAGTGAGCCGCCGTGCAGGCTGATTTTTAAGATTTTTATTTATTTGAAAAAGTTACAGAGAGAGAGAGACTGAGAGACAGAGAAATCTTCCATCTACTGCTTCACTTCCCAAAGGGCTACAACAGCTGGAAATAGGCTCGTCTGAAGCCAGGAGCCAATATATTCTTCTGGGTCTCTTTCATGGATGTAGAGGGCCAAAGAATTGGGTCACTTCCTACTGCCTTCTCAGATGCATTGGCAGGGAGCAGGATCGGAAGTAGAGCAGCTGGGACTTGAATCAACGCCCATTATGGCAACCGCTTTACCCATTATGCCGCAATACCAGGCCTATACAAGAGTTTACACATAATCTCACAAGCAGCTTTCAAGCTTTGGCTCAAGTCACACCTACTAGTATCTCATTGGCCAAAAGAAGATAGATAACTAAAAACAGAATCAAATGATGGGGGAAGCACTGGGAGAGAAAATGAAGGAAAAAGGGAACAGTAATCAACCACTCAGGCAACAGAGAAGAAATATGAAATAGTTTACTGTTTCCTTTCAGGGAAAGAAATTTTGTCCAGTTAGAGAACATTTTTGCCATCTTTTTCTTTATCCTCTTTAAAACTAAGTTATGCTTATCATCCTTGTCCACTTTTAGGTTTACTCTGAAAAAAAAAAAAACAAAAAAAAAACAAAAGATTCAAGAATGTGGAGCTGGGTTTCCGGCTCACAGGTCATAGGTCATCCCCATTCTTCAAGGGATAAAAGAGGATGGCAGGACACAAACATAAGAAATACTAATTAGAACCTAATAATTTGAAAATTAGCATTAAGGGAGATGCAGTTGTGCCCACAACATTTGATTTTGTTGGTTTGTATAAATGGAAGATTTATACAAAGGTATAAGATTTATACAAAAGGTCGGGATGGCTATTCATGATGTGCCGTCTGTTCCCCAGTATTTTCCTGGCTTCCTTGCAGTTGGACTAACTGTGACTTACACCAGCCAATGAAATGATTGTAGAAGTGATGTCTCTTCTCTACCATGTCAGGGGTTAAAAAGAGTGTCACATGTGGACTCTTGAGAGGCGACTAACACACTGCATGAACTGTAATTCTAGGAAAAGAGGTAGGGAAACAGGCCATGGACAGTCCAGCTTGTGATTTTTGGCTGTGCTCATTTGGTGTTATGAGAAAGATGAATCGAAGGAAAAAATGGGCTGGTTTAATCCTCCACCTGTGGCGCCAGCATCCCATATGGGCACCGGGTTCTAGTCCTGGTTGCTCCTGTACCAGTGCAACTCTCTGCTGTGGCCCGGGAGGGCAGTAGAGGATGGCCCAAGTGCTTGGACCCTGCACCCACATGGGAGACCAGGAGGAAGCACCTGGCTCCTGGCGCAGCACCAGCTGTGGCGGCCATTTGGGGGGTGAACCAATGGAAGGAAGACCTTTCTCTCTGTCTCTCTTTCACTGTCTAACTCTGCCTGTCAAAATTAAAAAAATAATTATTTGGTTTAAACATCTAGACAAATATCCAATCAGTAGCAACATCTTCACAGAAGCCCAGAAAATCTCAAGGAAACCCTTTCAAAAAAGAGAAACTACAGAGAGTTAGTTAATCAAGCAAAGGCACATAGAACTGAAAATTATCTCAAAAAGACTTGTGTGTGATTTGTTGGCATGCAGAACTTTCTGAATCAACAGATAAAAGCCTACAAAGTTTTGAAAAAGCTTGACTGTCAGGATTCATGACTGACAAGTTCTAAATGTAGACTCGCCTCAGTGGTTAGCTCCAGGTCATCTTCTTTCTCCTTCCTACCTGATCTCATTTACTTTCATGGTTCTCAATGCCATCTGTTAGTCCCCTTTGATTAGCATTAACCTCCTATCCAGACCTCAACTAAGCTGCCAAATTTTAACTCCTACTGTTCATGTGATACCTCCAATTAGCTATCTTACAAGTACCTTAAATCCTTGTCACTTGCCTGACCCTCAGCATTAGCCTTCTAACTGATCTCCCCACTTTTACTTTTGCTCCTTTCCTATCTGTTCCTCACACAGAGGCCAATGCGATCTTTTAGAAACATGAATTGGATCATGTCACTACACTTGCTTAAACTCCTTCAGAAGAATGCACACTGAACTTTGACATGATGGCAAAATTCCTAACAGAACTCGCAGGGCCCACAGGGCCTGGCCTTTGCCTCCTGTCTGATCCACTTGTATGCTTGCTCTCCAGCCACACTGGCTTTCACTGAATTCCTTGAATACCCTACTCATTCATAGATCGCAGAGCCTTTGAACTTATTCTCTCTGTCTGTAACTCTCCACTCATAGACCTTATAAGCCTTTATGCATCCTTTACCCCAACTGTAACTTCTCATGAAGGGAGCCTACTGGCTAAGGACAGCTGGCAATGCACATCTATAGTTGGACCCATGAGTTGCCTATCTGTGTTGTAAGGGTAGAAAATTAACAGGCTTCTTTGTGCGGAAGCTTTTCTGTGTACATCATGTTCCATGTATGAATATACTCTTGTGAAATTAAACCTGTGGTGGAGTCCATTTTTCTGCTGCGTGGGGCATTTCCTGCTGTCTAACACAGCAATGGAGACATGGATTTTTCTGCAGCAATGCCTGAGTGTCCAGTGTCCACCTTGTTGGGTGTTCAGAAGCAAAGATGTTTCCTGGACTGCAGTCATCTTTTTAGAGAAGTTGAAAGTAGGGGTGAGGAAATCACCAGTGTCTTTTTGCCTCCAATTCACAGCTACAAGGATGAATGTAGATCTCAGTCATTCCGGGCTAACCTCACTCCCCACGTTTTCGCCTTGCACAAACCCCTGGTGAGAACTGTCTATGGCTTGATTTTTTTTTTATGAGCTCTACATTAGAATCCAGTCCTCCAGACTTATTGCTAATGTTGTAAGCCACTAAGCCAATTGTTAAATCTTTTCTGCTTATGATATCAGAGATTTCTATTGTTTCCGTAAATATCTTACTAACACAACCAATAATCATGTTTGCTTTGTTTGTCATACTTTATTCACTCTGCCTAAAACAAGATCAGTCAAAATGTGATTCGTTATTGAAGGAGTAATTGAGTCAACTTTCCAGTGATTATGTATTTGGGAGAGTAACAATCTTTAAATCATGGTGAGCACTAGCGATTCCATCTCCCCTCCCCCAATAAAATCAATGCTTCCCCAATCTTGTGGCAGATATTTAGTGTGTTTTCATTTTTGAAAGTTTTGCTTAACATGTTTAGTTTTGGAAAAGTATTTTCATGCAACCCTTGAAAAAGATATGTGTATATTTTAAAGAGTTCCTTCACTAAAAACAAAAAATGTATCAGTATGTGATTTATATTAATTTTATTAGGCTCTTTTCTAAGCAAATATATAGGCAATTAAGTAAATCAAATCAATATGTTTTGCAGTTTTCCAAGGTTGTACTATTTTACTGAATAGAAGATTCCTTGCAATGTTATAATATACTAAAGACTTCTATTGGCTATTTATGTATTAAAATATAGATAGGACCTTAAATCATAATTTTAAATTTTTATCCCAAATAGTCACAAATACATTTTTTTAAAACAGAAAGAAATGAAACACAGAGAAACAGCCGGCACCGCAGCTCGCTTGGCTAATCCTCCACCTGTGGCACCGGCACCCAGGGTTCTAGTCCCGGTCGGGGTGCCGGTTCTGTCCCGGTTGCTTCTCTTCCAGTCTAGTTCTCTGCTGTGGCCCAGGAGGGCAGTGGAGGATGGCCCAAGTGCTTGAGCCCTGCACCCTCATGGGAGACCAGGAGGAAGCACCTGGCTCTTGGCTTCAGATGGGCGCAGCACACCGGCTGTAGCTGTCATTTGGAGGGTGAACCAACGGAAAAAGGAAGACCTTTCTCTCTCTCTCTCTGTCTATCTCTCTCACTGTCGAACTCTGCCTGTAAAACAAACAAACAAACAAACAAACAAAAACACAGAGAAACAACATTGGGGCCTGGATTGTAACACCAGAGGTAAGGAATTTTTATTGGAGAGAGACAGTGGAGGTTGAAGGGAAGGAATTTTGAGGTGATTGTCACATTAAAAGGATAACACTGTGAAATGACCATGTTATTTGAGCATACTACTTTTCCAAATCTGTCGCCTCATATCTAGGAAGGGATAATTGTAATTCTCATTCACTGGCATTTTTGTCCTACAGTGTAGCAGTCACAAAATAGTAACTATTATACTTTGTTTATGTTGTACCATTTATAGAGCCATTTTGATTTATAAATTTTAAAACTTTTGTTATCCACTAAAGCAAAATTAAAACAATACACTTTAAAATTCAACATAATTTTAAGTTCTTTGACTCTTAAAATCAGCTTTTTCAAAGTTAGGAGTCAAAATGAAGTTTCTTGGAGAAAACTGAGAATTTTGAATAATGACTTTTTCTTCACAGAAGTGTGCCTATGCATCATAAAACCCAATGTGGGGTTTTTGAAACGAATTTGTCATGTTTTATGCTGTCAGTTTTAAACTGTAAGCAATAAAAACTTGAAATTCCAGAAAAATAAATTACATGGTAATGAGGGAGAAGTTGAATGACCAGTCTCCAAATAACAACATAGCAAAATGTTCTGAGTTTAAATTTTTTTCATCAGTTTCACTGATTGTAACAACCATGTATCAAAAAGCTGCATGTCAGTTCAGTTTATTGCTCATGCAAGGCATTTTTAGTCTATTTAGACAATGAATGCAGAAAAGTCTTGGTGGAAGTTTTAGAATTAAAGGAAATTTGGGGTGGGTGCTTAACCTAGCAGTTAAGAAGCTGGTTAAGACACCCACATCCTGGATAGAGGTACATGCATTCAAAACCCAGCTCTTGATTACAGTTTTCTGTTGATGTAAACCCAGGGAAGCTGCAGTGATGGCTCAAGTAATTGTGCTCCTGACATATGTATGGTAGACCTGAGCTGAATTCATGGTTCCCAGTTTTGACTAAGGCCCAGTCTAGGCTGTGGTAGAAATCCGGGGGAGTAAACAGTGGATGAGAGCTTTCTCTCTCTCTCTCTCTCTCTCTCTCTCTCTCTCTCTCTCATTCCTCCCCTCTGATTTTTCAAATAATTAAATAATTTTTCAATTTAGAAAAAGAAGGTAAAGGACCTGGCATTGTGGCATAGAGGGTAAAGCTGCCACCTGTGATGCCGGCATCCCATATGAGCTCCAGTTCAAGTCCTAGCTGCTCCATTTCCAATCTACCTCCCTCCCACTGGCCTGGGAAAAGCAGCGGAAATGGTCCAAGTGTTAGGAATCCTGTCCCTGTGTGGAGGCCTAGAAGAAGCTCCTGGTACCTGTTTCCGGCCTGGGCAGCCTTGGCCATGTGGCCATTTGGGGAGTGAAATAACACATGGAAGATATAATTCTTTTTCTCTCACTCACTCTCTCTCTCTCTGCCTTTCAAATAAATCTTTTAAAAAAATTAAAAAAGAAACTAGGTCATGAATGAACGTTAGTTGCTTTTACTTGGGAGGCTCTGTCATGAATATTTTTATGAAACATAAAAATGGGGAGTGGGTGTGAAGAAATAATCTGCGTGTTTAAGTGTTTGCATGTTCTGATTATAACAGGGATCCTTTGAAATTAGAAACAGTCTGTAAACGGTAGAAAATGAACTGCAAACAGTGCACGTTCCGGCTCCTGTCTGCCTCTCTCTTGAGATTTTGTGCTTCCTCCCTCACTCCCAACAGTCTTCACGGGTACAGTTCTGGAGAGGTGTTCTTCCACTGACTCTGAGTTTCAATGAGATGCCCTTGTCTCCGGGAGGCCTTTCGGAATCCAATATCTACCCACTCCTTGCTTCTTTTGTAGAACTGAAGTCCTTTGGCTGCTAAGTATTTTCTCATATATTTATTGATTTCTAGAGTAGGACCTCCATCAGAACAGAAATCTCACTTCATTGAAAAACAACTGCTCGCACAAATTCAATAAACTTTTGTTAAAAAATAAGCAAATTGTTACTATGATTTATCTTCCCTAAACCATGTCAAAGGATCCTGTTCAAACTCTCTCAGTGTAGTGGGGCATCTTTGGCACTAATGGCTACCATGTGATGAACACTCCCAATCTGATCAAATAAACCATCAATGCATTTCATTCTAAAACAAAATTTTATTTTTTCACAAGAGTCACAGCCTGTAGCACAGCTCTTAAGTAAAAGTTAAATAAAAGAGTTAGTTCAGCTGCTTAGGAAATATTCTTCAAGTTGAAAACCACGGATCACTGTTTATACAGATGATTATTTGGGACAGACTTCAGTAGAATCAAACTTTGCTAGCAGAGAAGGCAGTGTTGACAGGAGCACACAACGATCAGCAGGAGTGACTCATATTCTCCAGCTGACATCAATGGACCCTAATCCATTAACACAGACCTAAATATCACCTGATCGCAAGAGATGACAGTAGAACTATGAGTCAGAAATGTATGGTGTATTCGGAGTTAAGAAATTTTTTTCATGTTATAATCCCTTTTTGCACACTACAGGAAAGCAGTATAATTTTAGATTTTCAATTAGTTTATCCTAGCTATTAAATTAGAAATGTCCTTTTGGGTAACATAAATTATTTTTGTTCATCTACTTCAAGCTGCTCTTTGCAGAATTTTATTTTTCAAAGTCCTTGGCAGAATCTTAGCAATACATTGTTTAAAAATGTCAACAAATAGTTTCATTTTAGGATGGATTATATTCCTTCCAGTAAACCAGATACCTGGAAGATATTTAAAAATTAAAATGTAGGCCAATGAATTAACCACAAAATATTCAACTCTATTAAGGAAAAATAAACAATTAAAGTGACTCAACAGAAGGCAAGATCTGGAGGTAAGAGCTGATGGTGTTCTTTAGTTTAAAAATGAGATTTGAAGTTTGTTCTCATTTAATCACAATATTTTAAAGTGTGTATTTGCTAATATAATTATTTTATTTTTATGTTTAAATTTTTGTGTATCCATTAGTGAATTGTAAATTACATTGTGCTGATGTCAGTGGATCAAAGGTCTGGGAGGAATTAGTAGGTCTCTGATAGACAGTCTGCGGTTTCTTCTGTTTCTTTTTTCTTTCCTTCCTTGGGTATCTTTTTCTTATGGTTTCTTACTTTTGGAATCTGTTTCCATCTTCTTTTTCCTTACTCAAGCTTGAATTTGTGCACCTTTTATGGGTAGAGACCACATTTTAGTTTTCTTCACAATTCAGGGTTCAGAGAGAGTGTGAATTATGTCCTAAATCAGTATTTCTTTAATATTTTAAAAAAAAAAATGAATGAGATACTGACAGTCATAAGGATAAGATAACTTCACAATGCAGCTAACTGGAAAAGCTAGATGAACTGTGACTTAGAGCATTATTAGTCAAACTAACTAATTAGAGCAAATTGCCATATCAAATCTTTAACTACTAGCACTTTTTTCCATCTAATATTCTTCTCCTAGACAGCACAATAATTATATGAAGACAATTATATAACTTTGCTGAGGGCATTTATGTCGACCTGAATAAATGGAGAAGTACACTCGTTTCCTGGATAGAAAGATTCACAGCTGTGGAAAAATATCAATCTTCACAAATTAATTGCAAATTTAATGCATTCCTCAAAGTTTATAGCAAGATGTTTAATTTTGGGAATTTGAAAGGCCGATTTTAAGCCTGAAAGGGAAAATTTAATGACCAATCATATTTTAAAGGAACAAAAATCTCAATCCGAACTCAAGATATTGATCACCAGAGGCTGGAAGGGGTGAGAGGGATAAAAGGAATTTTGGATTAAAAAAAAAAAAAAAAAAAAAAAAAACTAGAGAAGCTGGGTGTGGTTCCTTATTTGGGATTAAGATACCGATATGAAATGTTAATAGGGGAAATGGGTGAGGGGTATATGGGAACTCATTGTAGTTCTACCTAATGCTTTTTGTTTGGTAAACAAAATGATAGTTTTAAAAATTCTTAAAGATTAAATACAAGGAAAAAAAACCCGGTACAATGAGGAGCACTGTATCTCTCAGTTCCATAAATATGGTATAGAACTAGAAAGTTAAAAAATGTACTATTGCTATAAGAGGTCAAGAGTGGAGGGAGAAAGCCAATTAGGGTTAAGGGATTACTACAATGGCCCATGTTGGCAATCCCCTCTCTGAGCCTCCAAATCCCTCTAATTCGGTTGATCTATCAGTGTCTGATAAGGTGTGTAAATATAATCCACCATGAATATATAATAGTGCATTTTTCTTGGCACCTCTGTCAATTATTGCTTTATATATTTTGAAGCTGTGTTATTAAAGTCAAATAAATTCGTGATTATTGTTTTTCTTTTTATTAATATGTAATTTTTATTTCTTTAATGGTCTTTTAGTTAAAATATATTTGACTGATACTAATATTATCACACTACTTGGTGATTAATAATTTAATATATATATGTTTTCTTCACTTTATTCCCTTTATTCTGTATGGTTTTGCTTAGGGAATGTTCCTTGTAGGCAGGCCATATATTTTACTTTATTTCTTTTCTTTACAAGCTGATAATCTCTGTAATATAAGTTTTATCCATGTAATTTTAATATGATTACTGACAGATTTGGAGTTATTCTTACACTTTATTTGTGTTATTGTCACCATTTCTTAAATATATAAAAATATAAGAATTAAATATTTAATGTCATACTTTTTTTGTCTTTTTCTAACTGGTTTGGAAGCTACGGGTTTTTATATTCTTTTAGAGATGATCTTTAGTTTTTTAGCATACACACATATCTATATTCAATATTTTTCTATACTTCTAACCACATAACACTTTTCACATTCATTATATTCCCATTGATTAACTTTTACCCCATATTATTTGCTATTGCTAAGCATAACAGTTTCTTTCTCTTTGTTAAGTAAAAAAGGATTAATGTTTAAATAGTTAATATTAAATAGCTTTCACACTTATTCATATATACCATAATTTCATATATTTAACATATTTCACCTATGTCTACTTTCATTTTACCAAAAGTACATCCTTTAATAATTACATCATAATTATTATTTAATATTGAGTGATGACTTGTGGATGGGTCTGCTTTTTATAGCCTTATATGTTAGCAAATATCATCTTTGCTTTTACACTTAAAGGACAATTTGGGAATAAAATTCTGATTTGATATATTCCTTCTATCATTGATGATATCATTTTAGGGGCCGGCGTTGTGGTGCAGTGGGTTAACACCCTGGCCTGAAATGCCGACATCCCATATGGGCTCTGGTTCGAGACCCAGCTCTCCACTTCCTCTCCAGCTCTCTGTTGTGGCCTGAGAAAGCAGTGGAGGATGGCCCAAGTCCTTGGGCCCTTGCACCCATGTGGGAGACCTGGAGGACACTCCTGGCTCCTGGCTTCGAATTGGCACAGCTCCAGCTGTTTCGGCCAAATAGGAGTGAACCATCAGATGGAAGACCTTTCTCTCTCTCTGCCTCTCCTCTCTCTGTGTAACTCTGGCTGTCAAATAAATAGATAAATCTTTTAAAATATATATATATATAATTTTAATAAATTCTGCCCTGAATTGATGCCAAATAATTCTGGCAAAGAATTATTGCTGTTAGTTTATATGCCATTTTACATATATATATGTATGTAATTTATGTATGTATATATATACATATATATATAGTGGCCATTTTTAGATGATCTGTTTATAGCTGATGATCTATAAGTATGACTATAATGTGTCAACATGTGAATTTATTTTTCCTTATTCTGCATATATTTGGAGTGCAATTTTAATTCTGGCAAGTCATCTGTAATTATCTCTCTAAATAAGGAATTTTTTTACCACTCTCTATAGTATGATTTTGTAACTCTTTTTGGATCAGTGTTGAGCCATTTCCACTCGATATGTGATGTTTCTTGAGTGCTCTTCATGAGGCTGGCACTGTAGTGCAGCAGGTTAAGCCACTGCCTGCAGTGCCAATATCCCATTAGGGTGCTCTGCTTCTGATCCAGCTTCCTGCTAATGCACCTGGGAAACCAGCAGAGGATGGCCCAAGTATTTGGGCCCCTGCACTCATGTGGGAGATCTTGAAGAAGTTCTGGGCTCCTGGCTTTGGCCTGGCCCAGCTCCAGCTGTTGTGGCCATTTGGAGTATGAACCAACAGATGGAAGATTGCCATCTCTCTCTCTCTCTCTCTGTAATTCTAACTTTAAAATAAGTAAATAAATAAAACTTAAAAAAACTGCTCTTCACATCTTTCTGTTTTTAACATTATAATACCATATTTGTTTACTAACTTCTTTTCTAACCATATCCAGCCTTAAGTTTATCCCATTGTATTACATTATATTTCATTTTAATTATTATGCTTTTTGTGTCTAATATTTTAAGCTTATGTTTATCTTCCTTTTTTATTACTTTTGACTTTTTGTTTCATAAACTCATTCTTATTAAAGGATGGAAGTCAAACTTTCTTTTCTTTGAAAGTATAAGAGGGTAGATGTTTGTCTTTATTTACTAATATTAATTGTACATTTTTATGGGATACAATGTGATATTTGACACACAGTGCTTACTTACACTTTAAAATTTTTTGAAATGTGTATTTATTTATTTATTTGAAAGGCAGAGTCAGGAGAGAAGAGAGAGAGAGAGAGAGATCTTTGATTCATTTGTTTGCTCCCCAAATGCCCACAATAGCTAGGAATGACAAGAACCAGGAACTCCATCCTGATTTTTCTTGTGGGTAGCTGGAGATCAAGCACTTGAGCCATCATCTGACGCCCCCTGAGGCACATTAGCAAGAAGTTGGATTGAAAGCAGAGTAGCAAGGTCTGAACAGGCACCCACATAGGATGTGGGTGTCCAAGCAGTGGCTCAATCCATTGTACCACAGTACCTGCCCCATAAAATTTAAAGCTTTTACCTACTATTCTATCAGACCTGAATTTGCCTGGAATGAATCCCCATTCCAATAATTTAGTTTCTTTCATCCATCTTAGCATTCAATTTTTTCATTTGCTTTAGCATTTGGCAGATTAGTTTTATGTTGTAGGATGCTTATATTTGTTTCTCTCCCTAAGATTGCGTGTTGACCTGTTTTCTCTGCCCTTGCAGGTTTTATATCTGCCTCTACTCAGCTCACTGGGCCTCAATCTAGAACCAGGTTTCAAGGTGTCTCTGATTCCACAGGGCATTTGGTGAGCTCCTGGTCGGAGGATATGCCTGTTTCCTCTGCATCCTTGAATTTGTAGCTCCTCACAAACCAAAATTTGGGATAGGAGACATTTTCAGCTTCCTTTGAAGTCCGGAGGGTTGCACTAGGTTCTTTGCCATGAACAGTGAGCCTGACTCCACCCCCCTGCTTAATGTGCTCCCTCACTCCAAATTGTCGTCTTTTCCCCCAGTGACCAACACAGGCCCAAGTCTTTCTTCTTCTGACCTTGAACCCAGCAAGCCCTACTAGAGTCTTGATTATCGTATTGCATTTTATGACCTCTTTCTGGTTTGAGAAAATGTTTACTTTTACATATAGTATCATGGTCATTTGTATTCTTTTTAACTCTTTTTTTTTAAGTTTCAACTGTCACTGCCTTGTTTTAGGAAAAGATTTTCTCTGTGGAATTTGTCACTATTTCTTTAAAGCAAACTTGTTAGGTAGTTAGGCGGTGCTGAAAATGTCACAGATTAAATATGTCTTCTTTTGTTGATTTTGTAGATAAGATACTGCAGAGCTGTAAGTAGCTTGCCAATATTTCCAAGTAAATTAAAGAAACATGGCTAGTTTCAGGGTTTTCAATTCATGTTTCAAAGCCGGTTTTCTATAGCATATTGTTGACAGAGATCTGGATATTCTGAGATAAGAGGCATTTATTGCTTTCCCTATTCAAAGAGTATAATGGGGCAGGTGTTTGCAAGTTAAGCTGCTGCTTGAGACACCCACATCTCGTATTGTGGTGCGAATTCCAGTCCCAGAGTCTCTGCTCCCAATCCAGCTTCCTGCTAATGCAGCCTGGGAGACAGCAGTACCTGTGTCAATGAGACCCACACTGGAGACCTGAAGGAGTTTCTAGGTCCTGGCTTTGATCTGGCCCAATCCTGGCTGTTGCAGCCATTTGGGAGAATGAACCAGAGCATGGAAGATATTCTTTATCTACCTTTCAAGTAGATTAAAATAGTAAATGAACCTTTGTTAAAGAAGAATGTAATGGCATTTAGAAACTAATACACTGTGTACATGAGCAGAAGCTACATCCTTTCTAAGAATCGAAAGCCACTGGGGGCCAGCATTGTAGCATAGCAGGTTAAGCTGCTGCCTGTGATGCTGGCATCCCATATGGGCACCAGTTTGAGTCCCAACTGCTTTACTTCCAGTGCAGCTCCCTGCTAATGTGTCTAGGAAAGCAACAGAAGACAGCCCAAGTGCTTGGTCCCCTACACCCACATGGGAGACCCACAAGAAGCTTCCAGTTCCTGGCTTTGGCCTGGTCAAGTCCTGTTCCGGTTCTGGCCATTGCAGGCATTTGGGGAGTGAACTAGAAGTTGGAAGATCTCTTTCTGTCTCTCCTTTTCTCTATGCTACTCTGCTTTTCAAATAAATAAAAATTCTTAAAAGAGGAAGAAACAAAGAGAAAGAAAGAAAGAAGAGATAGAGAAAGAGAGAGAGAGAGAGAGAGAGAGAGAGAATGAGAAATGAGAGCCAACAGGATGTTGAGTTAAGTTAGGGCTGTTGTCATCAGTGATGCCAACTCTTCCTCTAACTCCTTTTCTGCTTCCCTACTTGGTCTCTTAAAAATCTCTTTGAACTAAGGCCACTTAGAGGAAAGAAGGGATGAAAAAAACAGTACAACAATGATCTTTCCATGGCTTTGTAAACTTTGGGAGCGATACAATTTCTTTTTTTTTTTTTTTTTAAGATTTACCTATTTATTTGAAAGTCAGAGTTACACAGGGAGAGAAGGAGAAGCAGAGAGAGAGTGAGAGAGAGAGGTCTTCCATCCCCTGGTTCACTCCCCAGTTGGTGGCAAATGCTGGAGCTGCACCAATCTGAAGCCAGGAACCAGGAGCTTCTTCCAGGTCTCCCACATGATGCAGGGGCCCAAGGGCTTGGGCCATCTTCTACTGCTTTCCCAACCCATAGCAGAGAGCTGGATGGGAAGTGGAGCACCTGGCACTCAAACCAGCACCCATATGGGATGCAGGCACTGCAGGCGGCGCCCTTACCTGCTACGCCACAGTGCTGGCCCCGAGATACAATTTCTGAGTCAAAGTGTAAGAACCAAATACTACATATTTAAGATGCACAAATATGTCACAATATTTTAAATGTTTATTTATTATCAGCATTTAATATCAAAAGTCTAAATATTAGGGACTTGTGGGCCCTCGGCCCATACTTACACACATACCAAGGGCTCTGCTTATATTCACATATTAAAGAGGAGCAATAATAAAGCGTTATTTCTCCCGCTGTCTCTTTTTTCAGAGCACCTAAATTTCACAGCAACTTTTAGACCTTTAGACTGATTGAGAGTACAGATGCATCATACATAAATATTCATATATAAAGAAAGACATTTTGTTTTATAGGAAAATTTCTCCATTAACCATTGGACTTTGTGGTTCAAATGTCTCGGAGATAAAGGGAAACAGTGGGCATAATAAGTGGAGATTACCTGAGGAAAATAAGAAACTAGTCAAAACTAGTTGCAAAAGCTTCCCTATCAAGATGGTCAGGAAACTGTTTCCTGAGGTGGACACAGACAGGTGGAATGGGTTTTCTCCCAACTCTTCATTTGAGGACAAAGCTAGGTTCATTGCTATGGGGAACCATGTCCAGTTACAAATGCATCCATAGCTCCCTATCACTTAATTTTCCAGCATGATCAGTGTGAAAAGGCATACTCTGAACAGAAGTGTGCTGACTGTAATCTTCAACAGATTAACAGATTTTGCAAATGATTCAGAATTGCCTCCAGCAATCATCATACTATTGGTTTATTTTTTCTCTTTCTTGTTAGTTTATAATTCATGGCAAAGAGAAAAATCTTGACCAAATTTAAAAGCACACGTTATTTTCTTTTACATTTAACAAAATGGTTGGGTTAATTTGAATGAAATGGATAGAAAAGAGAGAAACGAAGAGGTTGATGCAATTGTATTAACTTTCTAAGAATGTGACAGCAAGCAATGAAATTGATTAGGATGACATGCGTCTCTTTATTTATGAGACAACTGGGTCTACACCTAATTCCCATCAAGAACACCCGCGAAATTAGGGGATAGGTTGCCCAATACTTTAAAAGTACAATATCAAAAGCCTTTTTATTCTAAACAAAACTCAAGGCAATCAGCTGCATTAGCCAACTGTAAAATCAAGACACATAGAACAACTATATATTAGTGTAAGGATTAAAGGTAAGAGTTTCATTGAAATATGGCATTGGGGGGGGTGGGACCTCACATGAGATGACCTGAGGGACTCGTTAAAATACACCTCTCACTATGATTCTACCTGGAGGTGTCTGTTCCTAATCTGCTCACCCATTGTTACACATTGTATCCTCCGCTCAAGCTGCACATACATTTTTGGTTACCTTCTCATATACATGCCTCATTTTACTAATTACATAATGAACCTGGAGTCTGTAACACAAACGTCTCCCATGAGAATATGCTAAGTATTTGTATAATGGTTGTTTCTACTTTACCACAGAATAGAAGGTGGCAAAGAACCTAGATCATCAAAGAAACTTAGATCTTAAGACCCCAGATATGATTTAGTCAAGTGTTCTTCAAGCTTCTTGCTTCAGTATATGAACTTAGACTTATAAAGAAATATGACTCCAAGATTGAATGAATAAAAGACATTTAGAAAGGAGCTGGGAGGGCAAATCCTAGGGACTGGATTCCCCTAAACTTCCCATTTCCCAGGATTTTCTATCCCAGCTGCTCTCAAAGACCCTGTAGGACCCCGTGAAGTAGAACCTAATGGTCACTGACTTCGTCCATGTAAAAATGAGTGAAATTCTGAGTGGTTGTCTTCAAAATTTAAAGATTACATATTTTTATCCATAAAAACATTTGGAACAGACACTCCAAGGTGTATCCATATACTAATATGGGATACTGTTTATAAAACATACACACAAAATATATACAAAATTAAAATATCTAAATAATAATTTGAAAATATGAAATTATATTTTTTCTTTGACATTCCAAGAATGCATCTGTGGACCCTATCTTCCCCATATTAAGAGTTCAGTCTATGGACGGGGGACTGACATCTGCAAACCCCATGACTAATTGCAATAAAACTAGAATGCAAAATGTGATCACCTACTTAGTGAACAAGTGTTCTGCTTACTCTGCAAGTGTTCACTCCTCTTCAGTGTAGTGTCCCACAACTGTTTGTGAGAAATGTAGTTTTCTATATGATAGCAAGGTATAAATTCCTCATCCTTCTAGAGTTTACACAACAATAAAATCAATAAGTAATTTTATAAATCACATATGATACAAACTACAAAATCAAGGCCGGCACCACAGCGCAATAGGCTAATCCTCCACCTGTGGCGCCGGCACACCGGGTTCTAGTCCCGGTCGGGGCACCGGATTCTGTCCCGGTTGCTCCTCTTCCAGGCCAGCTCTCTGCTATGGCCCGGGAGTGCAGTGGAGGATGGCCCAAGTGCTTGGGCCCTGCACCTGCATGGGAAACCAGGAGAAGCACCTGGCTCCTGGCTTTGGATCAGCGCAGTGCGCCAGCCGCAGTGGCCATTGGAGGGTGAACCAATGGTAAAGGAAGACCTTTCTCTCTCTCTCTCTCTCTCTCACTGTCCACTCTGCCTGCCAAAAAAAAAAAAAAAATACAAAATCAATAAATACTGAAGTTGCCAGAAGGAATTGATTGTGATAGGTCTTTTGTTTTGTTCAAATCAAGCTGCCAATTGTATCATCTAGAGATGATTTCACATGTATATAGTAGGAAGCAAGATTTTCAAAAGTTTAAAAAAGTACTGATCTATTTTTCACTCATACTGCTAAGATCTCAATGTGTCTCTCTAAAATTCATGTTGAAACCTAATCCCCATTGTGGTGGTGTTAAGAGATGGGGCCTTTTGTGAAACGATTAAGTCATGAGGGCTCCCTCTTCACAAATGGGATTAGTGCCCTTATAAAAGAGATGGAAGGGAGCAGCCTTGCCCCTTCTGCCATGTGAGGACACAGTGTTTGTTCCTTCCATTATGTGAGGATGCAACAAGAAACCATCATCTTCGAAGCAGAAAGTGAGCCCTTACTGGACACCAAATCTGCCAGTGCCTTAACCATAGCTTCCACAGTTTCTGTAACTATAAGAAATACATTCTTTTACTTATAAATTACTTAGTCTAAGTATTTTGTTATAGAAATCTAACAATCTAAAACAGAAATAATAAGAGGTTTACAGATAGGCAATTATTGGCATTGGCTTAGGGGTTCTGCAATGTTAGTTTTGCTATATCTGGATATCTGTTTGTTTTTCCTTCATGGTTGTAAAGTATACACCTACTTTTATTTCAATCATTGATTGATTGATGAACTACTCAATATAGCAGAGGACAATAATATATAAAACCCAAAAAGCTTTAAAATGTTTTTTAAAAAATGTGTATTTCTAACCGCTTTTCTGCCAATTAATAGAGTTAAACTGTTGCATAGTAAATTATCACCACTGATATTTTTATTATTCCAAGTCAAAGACAAAATTTTGTCATTAACCTCAAGAGTGAAAAATCTGAGAAATGAAGCTGATGATATTGAAAATAAAGAACATTGAATACACACTCCTCATTGTTCACAAGATGCTTTTTGGAACTGTTAAAGGTTATAACTCATAACTTTTAACCATGTGTGCAGGGTCCATATACACATGGTGTCATCTTCATGTTATTTGCAAATTAAATGCATATTTAGGAACCAATATAAAATTTGACATGGATGGATTAAAACTGAATGGTCATTGGAAAGGGGGAAGCATCAGGCTCAAGGCAAAGTAAACAATATTGATGAGAAATGAGAAGGGCAGGGACATGGAGATGCACAACCATGAAGTCATGAGAAACTCACAGGCAATTTTATGTTTGCATTTTATTTTCTGTGGTTTGAGGATCTTTGAAGATTTATGCAGGATATTAACATTATCTGAAGTATAATTGCGAAGTTAAGTAAATTTCTAACATCACATTGCTTATAAGTGGTAAAGCTGTGGTTCAAACCCACGCCTGCTACATTTACAAAACAAAACTTACAACACTCCACACTTCACTATATTATCTTACATGTGATGTTGCCCTAGTCAAATTCTAAACTAAAAGTTTGGATTCATATCAAAGTTTACCTTTACGTAAAGAGAGTCTGTTATGACAATAATAACACATTTTGGCTCTCTGAAATATATTATGAAACATGAAGACACAGAAAAAAAGATAAATGAAAAACAATCCTCTATTGAAAAAACTACTAGAAAACTTTACTATATTGAAAAGCTCTAAACAAAATGACATAACAGAATAATTCAAACATTGATTTGTTTGTTTCATGTATACACTATGAATTGTAATGTGAATTATTACATCAAAATAAATGATTTTTATTTCAGGAATTTTACATGATGAAAATTGAGCTGAGCATACTATGTACATAAATTCTTTATGAATTTTTCATATCCTTCTTCTCTTGCCACCAAGTGTATGATTAGGTATGTTGAAATCCATGAGAAAGGCTCATGTTATATTTTCTTCCTGATTGGAAGAAAACTCATGAGAAAAACTATTCCCTGTTCCTGCACAATTTGCAGCCCCAAGAAGATTGGGTAGTTCAAAGCAAAGCCTCATTCTGTTTTGAAATTCTTCCATTATTTATTTATTCTGAAGCCATTGCATTCTCCTTTTTCTCTTTCTTCTGAGGAAGCTAAAGCAGGACCATTTTATGGAGGAAATTATCTCACAACAAAATTGCACATTTATTTATTCAGTCAATGAATTCTTTGTATTGATGATTCTTAATTTCCTGTGTTGCTTTATTTTTCTGTGCAGCAATGAAAATAAAACTTCCTAAGTGAATCAGATAGTACATCAGAGCTGCATAGATTATTATTTTGGTTTATGTTATCTTTTTTAAGAAACCACAAATTAACCTGATAGCTGCCAAATTTATTCTTTCCTCCCATTTAGATCTGCATTTTGCCAATACTTTATGCCATATAGGTGGTTATATTTTGTTTTAGAAACAGTGCCAGTCCCAGCTGGGAACAGGCTGTAAATTTTATTGTAACATTCACTTACTATATTGAGGACAGACTTAAGACTAATAGATAATACTTCTAAGTATTATCATTTCAAACAACCTCAAAATATGACACTGTATATAAGTATTAAGGTTCATTTAAACAAATTCTTATTGTACATTTAGGCTGGTTTTTTTTTTCATTTTTAATTACTACTAAAATTTCTGTGGAGAACATATCATGATTAATCCCATCCATTTAACAAGTATTTCACAGCATATTCCCTCCCCCACAATTGAGCTATTGTTTCCCATAGATAATCCTCCCCATATTTAAATCCTTTAAATTTTTTCAAGAAAACATTAGTTATTTGAGAAAAAAGAAAAGTAAAAACTCTGATAGAGAAAGTCTAAGTGAACAGAACAGCGAATCTGCCTTCTTCCTGCCTCACTGCATACCACATACCCTCCTTCTCTTGTCACTCCAGTCCTAATAGTCTCTTGTCAACTTCTGGTATCTACCAGGCTTCTGCCTATCTTAGGACCTTAGCACATGCCATCTCTCTCCTGGAAACATGTTTGCTCTCTTTTAGTTATTTCTTGTTCATTGTTCAGCTTTCAATTTAAAAGACCCTTCCCGAGAAAATCCATTCTTGCTATTTTTGACCATGTTAAATTCCTGTGTTAAAGTCACTCACATCTCCCTTACACACAGCACTTGCCATAGATGCGATGTGTGTGTATGTGGTTTTTAATATGCTTCCACCACTGAACTGTAATTTCTTGTAGGTAGGGACTTATCTTCACTGCATACCCAGCATCGAACACACTGACTGGCACAAGTACATGTATGCTGTGTGTACTGATGTATACACAATTGTCAATTACATACTATGTGCCAAATACTATGTTAACCATCCTGTCCCTTAGCATAATTATTTTGATATAAATATTTTTCCTGCCTGTGTATATAAATTTTCTTTTTACTTCTTTTTTCCCCTTTCTCCCCTCTGCTCTTGTTTTTAGTTTATTCTTTTACGTAGCTCCAAGCCTATTTTCTTCTAGTTACTAGTTATCATCTACTGTGGCAATTCCATCATGCATATTACTTTAGCAAAAACACAGAAGTGAGGAGGTGTTTGAACAGGAGAATCAGGCAAATATATTCCAGATGTGGTGTCTTAGAACTTTTTATAAATTCCATTTATTTTTATTTGAAAGACAAAGAGAGAGAGAGAGAGAGAGAGAGAGAGAGAGAGAGATCTTCCATCGGCTGATTGACTCCCCAAATGCCCCCAACACCTGAAGATGGAGATCAAGTGGAAGCTAGAAGCCCAAACTCCATCTGGGTCTCAATGTTTGTGGAAAGGATTCACGTACCTGAACCATGCATCATCTGCTGCCTCCCACAGTGCACATTAGCAGAAAGCTGGCACGGACGTGGAGAAAGGAAAAGAATGGAGAGACTCCAACGTGGGCTGTGAGCATCCCAAGTGGCATCTGAGCCGCTATGGCAAATGCTCTTTGGCCTTGTCTTGAGAATATGCCTGAGCTGCTTCCCAGAGACAGTAGAATATTTGTGAGGCTCACTGAGGAATCTCCAGTGTCACCTATGTTGCATGAAAGTTTCACATCCACTTATTTATTTTCAGCTGCCTATGACTGGTACCTTTCCAGCAAATTGCCCTCCCCTCTTACCCTGAGAAATAGATTACTTTCATCTTGTACGAGTGGCACTTCACTGCAGTTTCTCCTTCACCTCCTCCTTTTGATGTTTCCTGGATTCAGAGAAACTTCAGAAAACACTCGACTATATCCTAGCATACCAAGTTGGGGCGCTTTATTGTAAGAGAATCCTGAACATTGCACTCTTACCTATAGACATTTTTTCCTTTTTTTGCATCCTCCTTCAAATTGAACTGTACTTCAAATTTCAATAGTTGTAATTGGTAGCTATTTCCTAGATTGTTGGAGCAGTTTACAGTTCATTTTATTCTTTGCGATGTTTAGCTGGTTTACAGAAGGGAAGGAATTCAAATGTTTGTATTCCTCCAACTTTAACTGGAAGTTTAGGTCAAAGGGTTTATAAATAAAAATATGAATCCAGTCCTCAAGCCATTCATTGTCAAGTAACAGGAAATCATCCTTAAACAAAGAATTCCTATTTCATGTGCTATATGGCATAATATTCAATAGCTGGCTTATTTTCATGTCCCCATGATCTCTAACTGTAAAATAGCTTTTGACACAAAAGCATTCATTTAAGCAGAATTTATGACTTACATGACACCAAAGGAGCTTCATTTATGCTTTTATTACCTAGGAATTTTAAGAATTCAAATTAGAGTAACACCATATTATAAAACAATGATACTAACAAAAATTTAAAATTTGACAGCACGAGGCTTTAATGAGCATTGAGAGTAGAGGAAATTCTCACCCAATTGGAAGGATCAATGCTACTCTTGTGTAGACCTCAGAGAAAGTATCTAGTAGTCAGGAAAGACAAAGGATTTTCATTCAAGAATATTGATGATAACGAAACTTTGGAAGTCAAATAACTGTTTCCTAATAGGATTTATTTGTCATGTAATAAAAATTCTAATAAATAAAGCATCAGTATGTTATATATCAATTAAAATGAATGAGCTAAAACATATGAATTGACATGGATTAATCTAAAATACATATTTTATTAAAAAATTGAAGAAGTATAGATACAGAAGGTTACTATTTGTGTAAAGTTTAAAATATAAAACAATACTCATTTCTATCAGAGTTTTATCAGGAAATTAGAAGCCACCTTATATTCTTTTTTTTTTTAAGATTTTATTTATTTATTTGAGAGACGGAGTTACAGACACAGAGAGAGAGGCAGAGGCAGAGAGAGAGAGAGAAGTTTTCCATTCACTGGTTCACTCCCCAATTGGCCGCAACGGCCGGAGCTGGGCTAATCCGAAGCCAGGTTCCAGGAGCTTCTTCTGGGTTTTCCACATAGGTACAGGGGTCCAAAAACATGCTCACTAATCTCTATTCTTAAAGAGTACTTTCATAAAATAGTGTTCATAAATGATAATGTAGCAATGTTGGAACTATTGTTCTGTATTAATGGGAGAGTTCAAACATGAGGGGACTTCAAAAAGTTTGTCAAACACTGGAATTAAAAGATGACCTTATTTTGGTATGAAAGTATCTGAAATCTATGCATAGTTTTCAAATAATATGTATTTGAATGAGCTTTTGTAGATCTTGTAAAAGATTGTGATGCAAAAAATTATTCAAAAGAAAGTGATCATGTCAGTGGCAAGATAGATTGAAAACCAGTAATCATTAACAGAAGGAAAGAGGAGTAAACTATTTTTTTTTTTTTTTTTTTGGACAGGCAGAGTGGACAGTGTGAGAGAGAGAGACAGAGAAAAAGGTCTTCCTTTACTGTTGGTTCACCCTCCAATGGCCGCCGCGGCTGGCGCCCTGTGGCCGGCGCACCACGCTGATCTGAAGCCAGGAGCCAGGTGCTTCTCCTGGTCTCCCATGCGGGTGCAGGGCCCAAGCACTTGGGCCATCCTCCACTGTACTCCCGGGCCACAGCAGAGAGCTGGATTGGAAGAGGGGCAACCGGGACAGAATCCGGCGCCCCAACTGAGAATAGAACCCAGGGTGCCGGCGCCGTAGGTGGTAGATTAGCCTAGTAAGCCTCGGCGCCAGCCCGAATAAACTATTTTCATTTTGTATTAAATGGATCAGCTACAGAAGCCCACAGAGGAGCGTGAGACAAGGACACAGCGTGAGAGGGATTCCTACCGCTCTCCAACAGTAAATGTGCCAGTTCTTTTTTGACTGCACAAAAATAGTCACAGAATCTATAAGTCTTGACAGTTGCCAAATTTTTCCAGAATGTGTGACTGTAGTTTGCAGTAAATAAGAATAAGCCTGGAAAGAAGTTCAGCTGTACAATTTTCCTCAGAGTTGAAGACATGTGAATGTATCAGGGCCGGCACTTTGGCATAGTGAGTAAAGCCATTGGCTGCAGTGCCGGCATCCCATATGGGTGCCAGTTCAAGTCTCAGCTGCTCCACTCCTGATCCAGCTCTCTGCTATGGCCGGGGAAAGCAGTACAAGGTGACCCAAGTCCTTGGGCCCCTGCACCCAAGTGGGAGACCCAGAAGAAATTCCTGGCTCCTGGCTTTGGATTGGCACAGCTCTGGCCATTGAGGCCATCTGGGGAGTGAACTAGCAGGTAGAAAACCTTTCTCTCTGTCTCTCTCTCTCTCTCTCTCCCTCAGCCTCTCTCTAACTCTGCCTTTCAAATAAAATAAATATTTTAAAAACAGATTATTTTTTTAACTTTCATTTAATAAATATAAATTTCCAAAGTACAACTTCTGAATTATAGTGACTTTCCCCCCATAACCTCTTTCCCATCAGCAACCATCCCATCTCCCACTCCTTCTCCCATCCCATTCTTCATCAAGATTCATTCTCAATTATCTTTACATACAGAAGATCAACTTAGTTTATATAAGTAAAAATTTCAACAGACTGCACCCACACAGACACACAAAGTATAGAGTACTGTTTGAGTAGTAGTTTTACCATTAATTCGAATAGTACAACACATTAAGGACAGAGGTCCTACATGGGGAGCAGGTGCACAGTGACTCCTGTTGTTGATTTAACAATTGACACTCTTATTTATGATGTCAGTAATCACCCTAGGCTCTTGTCATGAGCTGCCAAGGTTATGGAAGCCTCTTGAGTTCATAAAGTTCGACCTTATTTAGACAAGGTCATAATTAAAGTGGAAGTTCTTTCCTCCCTTCAGAGAAAGGTACCTCTTTCTTTGGTGGCCTGTTTTTTTCACTGGGATCTCACTCACAGAGATCTTTCATTTAGGTGTTGTTGTTGTTTTGTTTGTTTTTTGTTTTTTGTTTTTTTTGTTTTTTTGTTTTTTTGCCACAGTGTCTTGACTTTCCATGCCTGCGAAACTCTCATGGGCTTTTTAGTCAGATCTGAATGCCTATAGGGCTGATTCTGAGGCCAGAGTGAAAACAGATTATTTTAAACTCATTATTTTTGTCTGAGTAATCAAATGTATTACTCATATGGGAAAGAATGTCCAAGGACTGATTAGGGATACAGGGAAGCAATCGCCTTTGGAATACGTTAGTTTTGTATGCATTCATGCTATGTAAATCAATTGTTTAAATATGAGAATTTGGATTTCAGAAGAAATTTCAAATTCTGGGGCTCTAAGGTAGTGATTGTCAGGTAGGTAATATTTAAAACCGTTGAACATAATGAGATCATTCAGAAAGGGAATGTGGATGGAAAACAATATGAAGCAACATTGAGACTTGAATATATGGAACTTTAGAGGCTGAATACAAAATATACCAGTAAAGGAGACTGAGAAGAAGCCAGTGAGGCAAAATAAAAAATGGGAAGTTTAATATTGACAAATTAGATGATGCTTCTCTTTTCAAAGTAAGACCAGTCTGCCACCAGTTCTCAATATGTCCATTGCTTCTAGCCTTGTCCAGGCTTCCTCCATCTGTTGCCTGAACTGCTAGAATAGCTTCCCTGGGTCCAACTCTCTTGTATCGGAAGGCAAGAGATCCTGTAAGGAATTCAGATGTTACTCCTCTGGTCTGCACCCTGCTGTGGGTTCTCATCTCATCTGGGTTGAAAGTCAACCCTTTCCATGTCCCTGGGGCCTTGGGCAGTTTGTACTACATTTCTCTGATCTCATCTCTTTGGTTTTCCTTACTCATTTTGCTTGTGCCACACTGGCCTCTTCAGGATTCCCGAAACACAGCTGGCCCTTGCACACTTCAGGGCTCTGCACTGGCTGCCTTCTCTGCCTGGAGCGTGTCTTCCCCGTGAGCTGCTTCAGGTTCTTGGTTCAGCCATCACCTTGCCAGGAAATCATCTCTGAATATCTGTCTAAAAGGGCAATCTCCCTCACACCTCTCCTTCTTTCTCTTTCCTGCTTCATTTTTTCATAGCATGTAGCAATACCTGATGCACAATATATTTTAACCATTTATTGACAATAGTAATTTCTGTGTTCCTCATGAAGACCTTTTATTTTTTTCTGGTAGGAGGGCATTGTATAGTTCTGCTAAGTAACTATTTATTTTAGCTAAATAAATCCATTAAAATATCATGGAATTTAAGAGATAAAGTCATTATAGAAAGGAAAGATTCAGCTTTATGGAATACCTTAAGAGATAGGTTAAGATGCTATCATTCTATTTGACAAGATACACACCATTGATGATCTTGCCTGGAGCCATTCCATGGAGTGGAGGAGACAGAAGCCCAGTTGGAAAAATCAAAAGTGAAGACAAGGATAATCTAAATTCACAAAACTCCTTTGAGCAGTTTTACTTTAAAAAAGAATAGAAACTAAACTGTTAGATAGAGAGAAATGAGGACAAGAATCTGTGTCTCTGGTAGGAAGATCCAGGAAGCTATGTAGATGTACCTAGTTGCAGAATGAAAGTCTGTGCTTAGGCTAACAGAGATGGGGTCCAGAGGACAATTTGATTGCACCTTCCACTGCAACTGGAAGGAAAGCATTTACACATTTGTTATTAGGTACTTTCAGGAGAAAGTAATTGAAATGGTATATGTGTATATAAGCTCTTCTTTTTTTTAAAAAAAAATATTTGATTTTAAAGTCAGAGATACAGAGAGAGAGAGAGAGAGAGAGAGATGGAGAGACAGAAAGATCTTCCATACGCTGGTTCACTCCCCAGAAGGCCACAACAGCCAGGGCTGAACCAGGCAAAAGCCAGGAGCCAGGATCTTCTTCTGGGTCTCCTATGTGGGTGGCAGGGACACAAACACTGGCACCATCCTCTGTGCTTTCCCAGGTGGATTAGCAAGGAGCTGGATTGGAAGTGGAGCAGCCACCTGCTATGTCACAATGCTGGCCCCATGTGTGTTGTCTTCACACTGAGTGCTTTAAAGGAAGGAGATAGCCATGGATAAACTCAGTGTACATAAATTCTTATGTCAGTCATTTCTAATTTTGTTTAATTTTCTTATCATACAATGGAGATGACAGTTTTATCTCAGGGATTTATGGTAAAATGGATATGTGTATAAAATATAGCACAGTAGTTGGTACAAAATAAATTCTCAATAAATAGCAACTGTTATTATATTTTCATTTTTATAATTTACTCTTCTGTATAATTGAAGTATTACCTATCTCATAAATGTTTAACGAGACTCAAATCATTGCTAGTAAATGGGATGTTAATGCAAAGGTAAAACCAACACCAGTAAAAACAAAACAATCGTTTGGTCTGCAGCAGATTAGGGTAGAATGCCTCTTCTCACTCTTGGAAATAATGACTTCACCTCAGAATAGAGGGTTCAGGTATGTACTTAACACAACTTGAGCCCACACATATAAAATGCAATTTTTTTAAAGATTTATTCTTATTTATTTGAAAAGCAGTGTTACAAAGAGAGGTAGAGGCAGAGAGAGACAGGTCTTGCATCTGCTGGTTCACCCTCCAAATGGCCACAATGACTAGGACTGGGCCAGGCTGAAGCCAGGAGCCAGGAGCTTCTTCCAGGTCTCCCACGTGGCTGTGGGGACCCAAGGACTTGGACCATCCTCTGCTGCATTTCCAGGCACATTAGCAGAGAGCTGGATCAGAAGTGCAGCAATGGGAACTCAAAGTGGTGCCCATATACCTTAATCCTCATTAAGAAAATGCCAGGAATGAGATTGCCTAGAATAAGAATTGTATTTCTCAGCCTCTTGCTGCTCTTTGGATTGGGATTGCATTGAATCTGTAAGTTTCTTTCAGTAGTATGGACATTTACATGATATTAGTTCTTCCAATCCAACAACATGGATGATTTTTCCTTTTTTTGTGTCTTTTTCTATGTCTTTCTTTAACATTTTGTAATTTTCATCATAGTGATCTTTCCCCTCCTTGGTTAAATGTATTCCAAGATATTTAATTTTTTGGTAGCTATTGTGAATGAGACTGATCTTAGAAGTTCATTCTCAGCTGTGGCAAACTCTTTACTAAAGGCTATTGATTTTTGTATGTTAATTTTATATTCTGTTACTTTACCAAACTCTTTTAAAAGTTCTAAAAGTCTCTTAGTAGAGTCTTTTGGTTTCCTTATATATAGACTCATGTCATCTGTAGAGATGGGTAATTTGACTTCTTCCTTTCCAATTTGTATTCCTTCGATTGCTTTTTCTTGCTTAATGGCTCCAGCTAAAACTTCTAGGGCTGTATTGAATATCATTGGTGAGAGTGGACATCTTCATCTGGTTCCAGGTCTTAGTGGGAATGCTTACGACTTTTTCCCATTCAATAAGATGCTGGCTGTGGATTTGTCATAAATTACCTTGTGTTGAGGAATGTTCCTTCCATACCCAATTTGCTTAAGGATTTGATAATAAAAGAATGTTGTATTTTATCAAATGCTTTCTCTGCATCTATTGAGATAATCATATGGTTTTTACTCATCAGTTTGTTAATGTGATGTATCACATTTGTTGATCAGCATATCTTAAACCATCCCTGTATAACAGGGATAAATCCTACCTGGTCTGGGTGAATGATCTTTCTGATGTGTGGTTTGATTCAGTTAGCTAGTATTTTGTTGAGGATTTTTGCATCTATGTTCATCAGGGATATTGAGCTATTGTCCTCTTTAATTGTATGTTTTTCTGGTTTTGGAATTAAGGTGATGCTGGACTCATGGAAGGAGTTTGGGATGATTTCCTTTATTTCAATTGCTTTAAATAGCTTAAGAAGAATTGGAATCAGTTCCTCTTTAAGTGCCTGGTATAACTCAGAAGTGAAAAAATTCAGTCCAGGGCTTTTATTTGTTGAGAGGATCTTTATTACTGATTCACTTTCCATCTTGTTTATTGGTCTGTTTAGATCTTCATGACTCAATATTGGTAGATTATATTCGTCCAAGAATCTATCCGTTTTTTTCTAAATTTTCCTATTTGTTGTCTGTTTGTACTAATTCCTGATGATTCTTTTTATTTCTGTGATATCCATTGTAACATCTCGTTTTTCATCTCTGATTATATTAATTTGGTTCTACTCTCTTTTTTTCTGGTTAGTTGGGCCAATGGTGTATCAATTTTGTTTATATTTTTCAAAAAACTAGCTCTTCATTTCTCTGATTTTTTTGTTTCAATTTTGGTTATTTCTTCTCCATTTTTAAAAGATTTATTTATTTATTTGAAGGCAGTTACAGTTATCTGCCAAGGCAGATAGAGAGAGAAAGTCTCCCATCCATTGGTTCACTCCCCAAATGGGCCCCAATGGATAGAGTGGGGCCAATCTGAAGCCAAGAGCCAGGACCTTCTTCTGGGTCTTCCATGTAAGTACAGGGGCCCAAGGACTTGGACCATATTCCATTGCTTTCTCAGGCCATAGCAGTGTGCTGGATGGGAAGTGGAGCAGCCAGGACTTGACCCAGCACCCAAATGGGATGCCTGCACTGTAGGCAACAGCTTAACCCATTATGCCACAGTGCCAGCCTCTCTTTTCCAATTTTAATTTCTTTCTTTCTTTCTACTCATTTGGGTTTCTTTTTTTTCTTTATGTCCTTGAGATGCATTGATAACTCATTGATGGCTTTCCAATTTATTGATGTAGGTACCTATTGCTATAAACTTCCCTCTTAATGCTGTCTTTGCTGTATCCTATAAGTTTTCATATGTTGTACGGTGATCTTCATTCATTTCCAAAAATTTTTTTATTTCCCTTTTGATTTCTTTTATGAATCACTGTTCATTGAGGACCGTGTTGTTCGGTTTCCATGTGTTTGGATATTTTCTAGAGATTCTTGAGTTGTTAATTTCCAGCTTCATTTCATTGTGTTCAGAAAAAATAGATGGTATGATTTCAATGGTTTGTATTTGCTGATACTCGCTTTATTGACCTAGCGTATGGTTTATCCTAGAGAAAGTTCCATGCTGATGAAAAGGATATGTATTTAGTAACAGTGGGATGAAAGGTTCTGTAATAGCATTAGGTCCATTTGGTCCATAGTGCTGGTTAGCTCTGCTGTTTCTTTGTTGATTTTCTGTCGAATTTATCTGTCCATTGATGAAAGTAGGGTTTTGAAGTCTCCCATTACAATTGTATTGGAGTCTATGGCTCCCTTAAGATCCATTAACATTTGTTTTAAATAACAAGGGCCTTTGGCATTGGGTGAATATACATTTCTAATTTTCAAATCCTCCTGTTGAATTGATCCCTTTATCATTACATAATGCCATTCATTTTCTCTTTTAAATGCTTTGCATTAAAGTCTGCTGTGTCTGATTTTAGGATGTCTATACCTGATTTTTTTGTGTGTGCATGTTAGCATGAAATAGCTTTTTCCGTCCTTTCACTATCAATCTGTCTGTATCTTTGTTGGTGAGGTATGTTTCTTGCAGGCAGCAAATAGATGGGTCTTGTTTTCTAATCTATTTATCCAGTTTGTATTTTTTTAATTATGAAATTTAGACCATTTACATTCAAGGTTGTTATTGATGAGTAATGGCTTGGCCCTGCCATTTTTCCATAAATATTCCTATTGTTTGATTTGGATTTTCTTTGTACTTTTACTGGGGGATTTTTGCCTTCACATTTTTTCTTAGTGATGACTATATTTCTGTGTTTCTGTGTGTAGCACATCTTTAAGCATCATTTGAAAGGCTGGACATGTGGTGACTAATTCTTTAAATTTTTATTTGTTATGGAAGATCTGTGTTTCACCTTCATTCATATATAAAAGCTTTGCGAGGTACATATTCTTCGTTAGCTGTTTTTTTGTTAGAAGACTTGAACTATGAGGCTGGCTCTGTGCCTCAGCAGATTAAAGCCATGGCCTACAGCCCTAGCATCACATAATTACCCTGGTTTGAATCCTGGCTGCTCCAATTCCAATCCAGATCCCTGCTAATTTTCCTGGTAAAGTAGCAGAGGATGACCTAAGTGTCTGGGCCCCTGTACCAATGTGGAAGATGTGGGAGAAATTCCTTCCTCCTGGCTTCAGCCAAACCCAGTCCTTGTGGCCATTTGAGGGAATGACCAACAGATGGAAGATCACTTCCTCTTTCTCTCTATCTCTCCTTCTCTCTCTGAAATTCTGACTTTCATATAAATAAATAATTTTTTTAAAAAAGTTTTGGGCTATATTTCTGCCTTAAACCTACAGAAATCAGTTGTGAGTCTAATTGGATATCCTCCGAAAGCAATCTGGTATTTCTCTCATGTATATTTAGAATATTTTCTTTATGTTTCACTGTTGAAAGTTTGACTATAATGTGTTGTGGTGAATGTCTTTTCTGGTCATGGCTGTTAGCAGTTCTATGTGTCTCACATACAGACGTCCCTTTCTATCTCTAAATTAGAGAAGTTTTCTGTGATTATTTCACTGAAGAGACCTTCCAATCCATTCTCTTTCCACTCCTTCAGGAAATTATAAAACTTTTATGTTGGGTCTTTTGATAACATTCCATAAATATTGAACATTGCTTTTAATTTTTTCAATTTTTTTGGCCTGAGTTATTTTCAAAGATTTGTCTTCTAGCTCAGATATTCTTTCTTCTGCCTCACCAAGTCTGTTGTTAAGGCTTTCCACTGTTTTTTTATTTGACATACTGAATCCTTCATTTCTAATATTTCAGTTTGATTTCTCCTGAAAATCTCAATTTCATGGGAAAACTTTTCCTTGATGCCATGTATGGATTTCTTTAACTCATTAATTTGCTTCTCATTTCTTCTAAGTAATCCGATGATCAATCTGTTGAATTCCTTTTCAGGCATTTCATCAATCTGTTCATCTTCACATTCTAATATTAAAGTGTCTCTGTATTCCTTTGGGGCAGTCATGTTGTCTTCCTTATTCTTGTTTTTTAAATTTCTGCATCTATTTTTAGGCATTTGTGGAAATACTTGTTGGTTTTCTCCTCTGATGGCTTTTATCTTTGAACTATACATCTGTGACTTAATGAAGTGTCTGCCCTTTCAGTGAATATCCAGAGGTGTGTGCTGGGTGTGTGCCCAGGGAGCTTTGGTTAGTACTCCAGGGTGGGCTGAGTATCCTGGTGACACCCAATTTGGGCATGGTAGATCTCTTCTATTGTTAGCAGGGGGGAGCATATCATCACCTCTGTTGACATAGTCAAACCCTCACCTCTCTTCCAAGGTGATGCATGCCCAGCATTAGCCCACAGTGTGAATAACACTCATCTGCACTGCTGTATGCCTGGCACACAGCATCTGTGCCATTCTCAGTGTGAACACGGTCCCTTTGCAGGGACCCACACCAGGCAATCAGGTAGCTCTGAGTCTCTGTCACCAGACATTGTGACTGCCAGAGGCTAGCCACATCTTGCATCCTCTTGTGAAATCACAGAGTTCTCGCAGTCTTGGCACATGAGGTTCCCACAGTCACAGGGTACAGAGGATCCACTTTGCCTCCCTACCCTGTCCCGTCCACATAGAGAGAAGAGATGTTCTCAGAGCCAACTGACAATGTGTGGTCTGCCTTGGTGTTTTGAGCCCTGGAGCCCGTGATATGCTGAGAAGCTGGGGTGCCTCACAGTCCTATGTGAGTGCCCAGTCCCTTTTCAACCCTCCCAGCCAATCGCAAAATCAGCAGGTAAAATCCCCAGATCACACACGCACACAAGAGCTCCATAGCCACTTCCTGCGTCAAAATGGTGCCTTCTCTTGCCAGTTGCCAGGCATCCTTTTTGGGTGATGGACAGAAATGAATGTGCTTTTTTTTTCACTGGGTTAGGTGGGTACTCTGCCCCCTTGGGGTTCTGGGGAAGACTCAAAGATAATTTGGTCTGCAAGGCTCTCCCTCTGGCAATATCACCAAGTGGCACCAGCTGCTGCAGCTGCTCTCACCTTGCTCTCCAAAGCTGACATATCTTCCTTCTCTTGGCTTCAGGGATCATGTGTTGTGTCTGTGCTGGTTGCTACGTATTCACACCTTCCACCCTGATCCGCAGTGTCCTCTTCCTTCCTTGGAATTTCCACTGCTGATTTCTCTGCAACTCTCCTCTGGGAATGCAGTTCCTCCATTTGTTCCCTGCTATTTCGCCTCCTAAAGCAGTTCCTCTTTTCCTTATTCAGCCATCTTGCACTCTCCTCCATTATACATCTTTACCTTTAGATATTTAGAAAATGTGACTATCTACCTCTGTTTCCAAAGTTCGAGACTAACTGCATTGCACAGAGGATTTGGGAGACATCCCTGCTTCTTTTAACTTCATCGTTAAGAACACATAACTCATTAACATTAATTCCAATTTTACTTTAAGAATGCAAATGTTGCTTATAACTATGGATTGTTGTTGGTTCAGATCATAAAGTTGGAAGTTATTTATATAAAGAATACATGCACATATATTTATGTGTTCTTTTCTGTAGACCAGCTAAAATTAAAACAGAGTTTAAAAACTAAATTTAGGGGAAGCAGAGAACGAATCTTCTGATTTTTTTTTTTAAACTAAGGAGAGATCTGTCAAATCAGGGCTGGGATGGGGCAGTGGTTCATTCACAAAAAAAAAAAAAAAAGATGTCCTTTCTGTTACAAGTTTGAGAGTTGTGATTTTCATGTCATAACAAGGCATCCTAAGACGCAAAGTTGCATAGACAGTTTTTACCTTAGTGTGAGAAGTGACACTTTTATTGATGGCTGATCTGCTGAATATTTAAGAACATCCTGAACTTTTCTCCATCTTATATATATTTTCCTGTGAAAAAGTTAAGATAAAACTTATGGTGGGAGATAGAATGAGCCAGCCAACCATGTTCCTATTTACTCTGCTTACTGTCTTACGGTCTCCTACTTGGTTTTTTTAAAAAGATTTATTTTAGGGGCTGGTGCCATGGCTCACTTGGTTAATCCTCCGCCTGCGGTCCTGACAACCCATATGGGCACCAGGTTCTAGTCCCGGTTGCTCCTCTTCCAGTCCAGCTCTCTGCTATGGCCCAGGAGGGCAGTGGTGGATGGCCCAAGTGCTTGGGCCCCTGCACCCACATGGGAGACCAGGAAGAAGTACCTGGCTCCTGGCTTCAGATCGCAGCGCCGGCCATAGCGGCCATTTGAGGGGTGAACCAATGGAAGGAAGACCTTTCTCTCTCTCTCTCTCTCTCTCTCTCTCTCTCTCACTATCTATATCTCTACCTGTCAAATAAATAAAAACATTTAGATTATTTATTTGAAAGGCAAAGTGACAGAGAAAGAGAAAGAGATAGATACAGACATACACACACACACACACACACACACAGATGGGTGGGAGGGTGGAAAGGAGACATATACTGAAATCTTCCTCCCTTGGCCCATTCCCAAATGAGCACAATAGTTAGGTTTGGGGTAAGCTGAAGCCAAGAGCCAGAAATTCCATCCCGGTCTCCCACACCTGTGGCATGGTCGCAAGCAATTGGGGCATCGTCCACTCCCAACTCAGGCACATTAGCAGGGAACTAGATCAGAAATGGAGCAGCTAGGACCTAAGCCACCACTTATATGGAAAGCTGACATTGCAGGTGGCAACTTAATATGCTATGCCACAAGGCCAATCCCTGTTCATGGTTTTCTAATGGCTTTCAACATTGAGTCAATTTACAAAGATCTTGTAAAACAGAGAACTTAGATTTTATTTATGTAGGCCCTAGACATTGCTTTGAAAATTAACAGCAGCTCCTTTGTATGATGAATCATGACAGGTCTATATTACAAACCAGTACCCTGAGTAATTTTATGTCAATCCAAAAATTTTGAAAATAAATTGAATTCCTTCTCAACCAAAAGATATAGTCTTCCCAATCATCTATATGTTTTAAGCTGACCTCCTGAGTTGAAGAGTTCTAAAAAGCAACATTTGTTCTGTCTCTATGTCCACATCCACTTTCTTTCTCCAGTGTAGAGTATCTTCCCTTCTTTCTAGGAATCTATGAAAACTGGCCAAAGTCCATTCTTTTGCGAGCTGCGGTATACTTATGAAGTCTATTCTTAATGGGCTGGTATTCTTTTTGACCCATTTCTCTTTAAGTAGCCATTAGTTACATTCTGTCTTCAATTGCCTGCCCATTATCATGTGTATGTTTCTCTCCTCAATGACAATATGAATATTGTGATGGGAGATAGAGATGATACATTAAACTTTTATATCCTCTTTATTTCCCAGAATAGCACTGGACACCTCTAAAATATGGTCAAAATAATTGTTCCATTGCAGTTTTGCTTTACGAATGTTTATATTCCTAATGTTGATCAACTTAACACTTCTTCGCTTGCTTTATTTAATAACAAAGTCGAATGAAAAAGGAACTTTAAACAGTATCGTGGTCATTGGTTATCTATTCTCTGTTCTTAAGCTTATGAAAGCCACTCCCTTTCTCCCACTCAAGTCTGGATAGCATTCTCTTCTGTCTGATTCCAGAAAGAAACATGAAGCTAACTCATAAACAATCATCCCTTGCACTCAATGATTTTGTAATTTTTAATTTTTTAAATAGCACATAGTAATTTTATGGATTTATGAGATTTTGTTATATGTATATACACATTATGGGGTGATTATATCAAGCTAGTTGACATATTTATTATTTCATGTACAATTTCTGTAGTGAGGAAATTTAAAATCTGTGCTTTTAACAATTTTAAAATATATAGTGCATCATTGTTGTTAACTAGGGTCAATCTGCTGTTCAACAGAGCTCAAAAATTCATCTTTCTTATCTAATTGGAAATTTATACCCTTTTATAGAATCACACTCCTCATCTCCACCTTACTCCTAGCCTCTGGCAACCACATTTCTACTTTAATTCTGTAAGTTCTAATTCTTGGATATCACAGATGGGGTATGTCAAATAGTTCATGGGAAATCAAAATAAAAGATAACTTTATTTTGTTGCAAACTTTTGAAATCCATGCATACAAAAAGTCTTCAAAAAGTTTGTGGAAAATGCATGCTATGGAAAAACTATGCTTGCATTTCAGAAAAATTTTTGCACCAAAATATAGTTAGTTTTTGTTATATTTTTTCAAAAAGTTTTTGAACTATTGCTTTGTATTTATGTAGTACTTATTTTTCTGTTTCTTGACCTCTATTGATCCATTAGTGGGTATGTGATCTGAGCTAGGCCTATGATATTAAATTATAATATTTTGCTAAGAATATTTGGAAATTCTTATTTCCCAATTCCATTCCTTCCTTTTAGAATTGAGGTTATAGAATATAGGCATCAAACTGTGTCTTCTGAAGAATAACTTATACCTTCGGAATCTAAAATTGTTTCAATCTTTCTGCTTTATCATTTGCAGAAGAAAAGAATAAGCCAATTTAAAGGAATGCAGAAAATGGAGGGGGAAACAAAAAAATTGAGTTCTGACAATATCACTAGAATCCTAGGATCTAGTTATTCTTGAAGTCTGAATATTTCAATTAAGCAATACATTTCTGTATGACAATTATTCCTGTTTGACAATAAATTCCCTTTTTGGTTTAAGCTGTTTTGAGTTGGATGTCTGCTACTTACAACTCACCATCTAGATGAATGCCTTGCCCTCATCACTGCAAAGCCTCTCATTGGTACTGACAACTCAACGTAGCCTAATAGAATGGAAACAGCCTTGTTCTCAGAGTTGGTGACCTCATCTAGTTTTGGATCTGCTACTTCCTAGCTTTGTGGCCTTAGACCAAGGTGAGCATTGTCAACTTGGTACTCCCACTCCTCTTTAAAGTTGGATATTATATTTTCCAGAATCCCTTGCTTTGCATGTTTCTGAGTTAGAGTTGTCCAGCAAGGGCTTTTGTAAGATTTGGAAAGTAGGCGTGAGGAAACCATTACTGTTAGAAGGTCATAGCAATCAGATAAGGTGGGGGACAGAACCCCGTTAGACTCCAAATTATTACTACTCTATATCCAGTTGCATTTATGACTCCTGTCCCTACTGACCCACTACAGTCCTAAGCCCACCAATACAAACTTGGCTGTGAGAGTAAAGAAATGATAGGGCCTATCACATGGCACCCCAAAATATGACACCTTGGTAATTGAGAAAACCACAAAAGCAAGAAAATCACTTTGACATTCCCTTGCCTGTCCCTGTGAAGCTGGCTATAAAAGAATTTTCTGATCCACCTTGCCAGAAAGTAGGTCATAAAATCTTCATTCCAGAGGTGTCCTATCCTCCACGCTGAGGCCAAGAAAGAATCTGAATAGACAGACCATTCTGGGTGCCTCTCAGCCCTGTGCTACTTTATTACTGTTACATGCTTTTCTTATCTACTCAGATTTCTACATTATCCATTTTTCTTTCAATCTAAGAATAAAACTGAACTGTAGCTTTCCCTGGATTTTTGAGTCTCCCTGAAGATTCCTGAGTCACATAAAACTTTGCTAAATAAATTTGTCACGGTTTTCTCTTGTTAATCTGTCATTAGTTGTAGAGCAGCCAACCATGACCTTGAAGATGGATAAGAAAAAGTTATTATTTCCTCTCCCCTATGGATGCAAGGTTTTCTCAAGATAGGGTAGTTTCCACAGGCACTCCTCAAGGTCTCCAGTCATTGTACAACTAGACTGTGAGATGAACTCAGTTTCTCAAATGCTCCTGCAAAGTCTTGCTTGTTCTCATATAAACCTGCTGTTGATTGCATATTGATTCTCTACTCTCCACTTCCAGACCTTCACTTAAATAGCTAACCCCCAAAATAATTCATGAAATGTCTAGTTTCTTTACCAAGTCTTTTATTATTGAAGTACTCTTTCTAACTTTGTTTGCTTTATGGACCTGGCAAATTTAGTTATTCTCTCTAGCTTTGGGTCCTTTGCCTGTAAGCAGTGAATTGTCTGCCTGCCTCACGCAGACGTGGTGGAACTTAGTGATGATGCGCCTGAGTGTAAAGTGTTGGCAGACGGCACCACTGTAGCTCAGACTTGGTCCTCTGGCGTGAAGATTTTAGGCCATTACTACCTCTTTTTCTTACATGAACAAATCATTAAAAGGAAAAAATAAAACAGTTCCTAATGTCAAGACAATGAGTTTATGCCTTAGAAGTAAAAAACTAAAAAGGCAGCAATGGAAGTTGTAACTCTATTTCAAGATTATGACTATCTTTGATCCTTTATTTTTACCTCCTTTATTTCATTCCTAGAAAGAATATTGAGATTTTCTTATTATCTACTGATCAACAAAATATACCTTTTCCCTCTTTATACCCCACTAGATCTCACAGTTCCATCGCCTTGTTTGATTACCACCCATTTGGGTTTTTTGTTTTTTGTTTTTTTTTTTTTTTTTTTTGCATGGAAGTTGTAAGAACAAATTGTTAAAAACCTTTAATCAGATAACTAGCCTTTTAAAAAATGCTTTTAGTGGGATGGGCCTGGCCCAGCCCCAGTCATTGTGGGCATTTGGTAGCAAATCAGTGAATGAGAGCTCTCTGTCTATTTCTCTCTCTCTCTCTCTGACTCTCAAATAAATAAGTGAAAATTGAAAAAAGAAAATCCAGCAATGCTAGAGCAATCTGATAAAGGGAAAAATAAAAGTAATAAGTAAAATGTTTTTAGAAATTTATGTACAGATTCAATCTCTCAATCTTACTCTTTTTATCTACACAAAACCCTGTATGTATGGTTAATAGATTACACATGATTATATATATATTATATATATATGATTACACATGTATATAAGTATGATTACATACATATATATGTGTATATATATTTTTTTTATCTGCTACTCAGTTTTTTACTCAACAATTCTTCAGTTAGTTGGTCTAGATTGGGAAACTAAATTGAACAGTGATGTTATAGAGAAAGATACATTTTAACTTAGCTTTTGCTCAGGATTGAGAATTGCTGTTCTGATACAAGCACCTCTTTTTGTTGTAATAAAGTATAAAATGGGCATTCTACAGTGAATGAGCCTTTTTTTACACTGTGATTTCCATCAATGTATAATTAAAAGTGGATTTCCTTTTCCTTTTTGGTTGGTGGGAGGGAGGGGCTGGCAAACCTGGTTAAAGGAGGGAGAACAAAGAGAACTTTCATGAGTTCCTCTGCAAACAGTCGATCAGTTACAATTCCTAGTGTTCGAATAGCTGCGCCATTCTAAAGAACTTCTGGAATAAAAAAAGTCAAGCAGGGGGTCCCAGGAAAATCCAACCCGCATGCCAACTAACGGGAAGAAAGAGAAAGGCAGGGGGAAAAACCCTATCTTTTGTTGTAAAAAGAACTAATGAAGCCGCTGTTAGAACTGTCCACAGCGACACAACAAGGCTGTACACCCACACACATTGTTCAAATGCCAGTCATCCCTCGGTAATGGGAAGAGGAAATGCTGCGATTTAAAGGAGGTGGTGGCACACTCTACTCTTTAGAGTTTAACTTTGCAAATCTCAGGGAGGCACACTTTGGCCAGTGCGAACTCCCAGAAGTTTGTGCAAAAACGCACAAGGTTTTCTACTTTGGTCTTAAGGAAGAGATGGACCAGTGGGGGTAAAATCCCATTGTCATTATAAATTGCTAATTAAATAATTATCAATTAGTTGGGCAGACGGAACTCATTCCAGTGTATTCCTCAGAGAGCTGTCAATAAGGCAAAACAGTAATTTTGATTTTTTTTTCCTTTACAATTTTCTTGCCCAGAGGTGCTAAATAGAGATAATATGTGATATATTCTATGTGAGTTTTTCACATAGCTATTATGACTTATTGACCATATATAAATACCATTTTAGCAAGCACACATGAATTTTCATTCTAGGTGCACAGTATTATTTTTCACATAATAACTGATTGGCTCTTTTTTCAACAAACAAGGCAATATAATGTGTATTTTCTATTAATGAAAAAAAACCTCCAATGCTACATTTTATAAAATATCTTACAAAGTATTTTAGAAAACAAAAATGTGAGCTAGCCAAAAAAATAGAAGCTGTGTCTGCATGCTTAACTGCGAATGTGTTTTGTTTAAAATTGTACGTGTATGCACTTGCAACATTGGATGAATAATTTTAAAACAACTACTTATTTTAGGAAATAATTATAACAAAGTAGAAACATTCAAGAGTAAATAAGTATTTATGTACATATGCAATATATGTACACATATATGATATAAAAAGTAAATACGTTAAGTACTATTTATTCATATGCATATTTAATTGTGAGTTTGTCACCTATGATTTAAAGATGAGCATTGATAAGTTCCTCAGAATTTTCCTAATAATGAAGTCATTGTTCAGTTTTCAGGGGATGAGATTTTTCTTGAAGCCTAAATCAGGGCTAAGTGCATAAACAAAACCCAAAGAATATGAAATTTGGAAAGATGAGAATTGAAATCCTAAAGAATTCAGTTACATTTAAATATGAATGGGTTTGCTGCAGTCCCGTTATGTATGTAGATTATTTCTGCCTTTGTAGAGAAATACGGAACTCAGAACCTTTCCAGTTCTCATCTTTGTTAACTGTGAATTTGAAAAGGGTTAGACATTAACTAAAAATGTTAGAAAATTCAGTGGCATGTTACAGAAACCAACTAAGTAAGATAAGTTTATTTTAGAAGCTAGTGAGAAAAACATTTTTCTTCCCCCATGGGATATTTTCTGTGGTAAATCTACATAAAGTTCAATTTTGTTATGAAAATAATGGCAACATGTTCAAGTTTGACTTAAAATCACTTATTTCCACAGGACCATCATCTTGAATACACAAATGCAGCACTCCTTATTATATCCACCTAATTACTTCACAACAGATAAAAGGTGTCTCTTGTAACAGCCTGATGTCCCTTCTAGGCCATAGTTTACTTTTGAGGACTTAGAATCAATTGACATCTCCAAATCTTAAAGAACTTCATTATGGCAAGGTCCTTAATTTGATTTACTTTAAGGAATACTTAATGGTTAAAGGTCCTTACTGTGTTGTTTTATTGAGTTTTTGTTCATGGTTTAGGATTGATCCACTTCAGCCTTTCAGCAGGGAGTAGTTTTCCAGGGAGGCCCCAGCAGGACTCCAAATCAATAAGGTTAATAGACATGGGGCCATGCAGTCAGAGGTGATATGGCTGGCATTTCTGATGCCAATGAAGATAAGTTCTGATGTCACTTTTGTGCTGGCAACAATGTCACCCTGATTACCTGGAGCATAGACTTGTTTCCTGTTAGCAGGACTGGGAATGACCGTTAATCTGAATTATTTTCAGGGACAACTCAGTTTTGGTTTTTAACTCTTTAAATTACGAGCCTCCATGATTTCTGAAATATCAACAGCTCCCTCGCTATAGAAAACACAAGTTTTCACCGCTTTGTATTTCAGTACCTTCATCAAGATATGATGACCATAAATTGTTAACCCAAAAAACTAGAAGATACGTCGTCTGGGGCAGGGGGGAAGGTGGGGGTTTGTAAGGAACCCATGTAAACAGAGGGTAAAATAACAAAATCTGGGAAAGAAAAACTAGATCCAGAAAACCCTGTCTATTTAGTAGTCTTTAGAAAGGAATGTGAAATATAAACTAGTTAAGCAAAGAATAGTTCATTTCTATTCCTCCAATAGCCTAAAAATTTAAGTTTTTTAAGAAGCCAGTAGAAAGTTAGAAACATTTTTTTAAGATTTTATTTATTTATTTGAGAGGTAGAATTACAGACAATGAGAGGGAGAGACAGAGAGAAAGGTCTTCCATCTGCTGGTTCATTCTCCAAATGGCTGCAATGGCCAGAGCTGGGCTGATTGGAAGCCCGGAACCAGGAGCTTCTGGGTCTCCCATGCAGGTGCAGGGGCCCAAGTGCTTGGACCATCTTCCTCTGCTTTCCAGGCCACAGCAGAGAGCTGGATCAAAGAGGAGCAGCCGGGACTAGAACTGGCGCCCAAATTGGATGCGGGCACTGGAGGCAGGTGATTAATCTACTGTGCCACAGCGCCGGCTCCAAAATTACTTTCAGGGTTTGCAAAAGTATAACATTTATTGATATTACACAGGTACTAAAGCAACTGACTCCAAAGCAAACAGATTCATCTCTTCCAATGTTTCAAATAAGTAAATAAATATAAATAAATAAATAAGCCAGAAGTACTAATAAGTAGTAGTCTAGAAAATTTAACCATCTGTCTGAAACAAAGCTTGACTATGCATGTTATTTCAGATAACTAATGCTGATTTTACTTACAAAATAAAGGGACATCCTTACCATAATGTCATTCACAAAAGGATCAATTTAACTTTTTCCTACTTTTACCAACTCTTTTTTCAGGAAGCAAACAAACCCAATGAATTATCTAAAGTCTTTAATTCTCCAAGAATACCCTTATGAACTTTATGATGTACATATATATTTTGGATGTATCCAACCTCATGTTTCCCCATTGGTTTTGCTTGCCATGTTTCAAAGATAAAGACTTATAATGTCTTATGTAATTATATTTTTCTCTGGACAATAGCTACCAATGAAGACAGAATGTATATCAGCAAAGCAATGTAGCAAATTGAATTAGGATATTCTTTTTATTGTCTCCCATTCTCATTAAACCTGTTAAATAGTAAAATATATTGAGTTAACTTGAAAATGCTTTAAGTCTGTGGGAAACTAGATTCTTTGAATTGTGCTGGGAGATTCTCTGTTAATTGAGTTGTAATCAATTGTTATTGATCATCAGTCCTTTTATGATGAAGAAGTTAGAGATGATGATGATGATGATGTAATATTAATACAAAATGATGGTAACGTGTTCTATTAATCTGAAGAGGATTTGATTCTAAGCCAAATGTACATAGGTTCATATGGTGGTTCTGTAAGAGTCAAGAAAAAAAAAATACAGAAGCAAACATCTCGGACTTTTAACTAAGTGGGGACTTTCTTTAATTTTCATTGTGTTTTCCATTTTCATTTTTTAAGTACTTGCCAGACTTCTACTGAAATTGAAATTATTTACTGAGAACAAATAGCATTCTTTCTTAAGTGTCTATTATACCTATCTTACAGGAGGAAAGCAGTTCTTTTGCCAGTTGTACATTTAAAAAAATTATGTTTAATTTGAATAAATTAACATATATTGTCTATAAAAATTAATAGTAAAAAAAGCAACAATAAGTAGGAAAGTCATTTAAATTGAGTATTTTATGAGAGAGAAAAAAATCTTTGTTATTCATGGGGCAGCCCAGATAATTTGATGTGCTCTGATGTAAATTTGGGGATTGCTTTAATTTCAAAACATATTTTTTCACTTAATAAGGGAGACAAAAGAAACTTTCACCCAGCATCTCCTGTTTGTTATCTAGGAATGTTTTGGCTTCTCAAATGTGAGAACATGATTGTTTTTATTTCCAGGAGGAGATAATAACACTGAAGCAATAGAAAAGAGTCAAGGCAGCTTGCACAGCACAGGAAGTTCACAGCCAGAGACTTAATTTCTCACACAATGTACTGTGCAATGGGCCCATTAACATAGATGAATAGGCTCTTTAAAGGTTTTTTTTCCCTTCTTCTTCTTCTTCCAGATACGCAGCTGCCGCTGAATGGTGATATGTTAATAAGGTACTCACTTGCCTATTCTTCAGGTACTCTGGCTTTCTCTACCTAGGTAATCTCCATATAGGAAAAGCTATTAGGGGGCTGTATCTGCTACCACACCTTCAATTATATTAACACCTGCACTGATAATCCACGAAAGGTAAACTAGTAGGGGGCCTATGGCCTTAGTCCAGCCCTTTCCTCCCCACAAAGTTACATCTGAAGAGTGGGGGGCAGAGAAAGAAGCAGGAAAAAAAAAAAGGAAAGTCACTTTTATTACACATCAGTGGGAACCTTCTGAAAAAGCTTTCATGCCTAGGAAATTGTTATTTCTTCAAACAGCTGACAGCCTGCGGAGGAAACTCTTAATGGAAACCCAGCTCCTGCATTGTTATGCATGGCCCTCATGTAGATTCAGGGGGGTGGATTAAGTTAGCTTCCAAAGGGTCTATTGTGTGTAGCATTAATTTGCAGGGCTCTTGATATTTGAGTTTGAAGGTTTACAACCTCAGTGTTTACTTAGATGAACTACATCCTGGTTTGTTTATTTCCGTCTGCAGTCTCTTATTTCCTAGTAAATGTTACATTTATATTTGTTAACAGCAAGAATGTTGTTATAAATCTGAAAGAAATAATTACACATGCTTACACTCATTCAAGTTAAAGCCTTGATCCTGGTTCCACCAGAGTCACCCTTCACTGTTATGGGTATAGAAGAATAAACAGATAAATTCATTTCTCAAGAATATTTATGCTGCCTAGCTAAAGAGCAGCATGAAACTAATAGAGTGTAGAATGAATGTGTAATTGTGGCCTGTCCCAAAGTGCTAACTTTCAATGAAATTAACATAATTCCCCTTATTCCTCTCATATAGCAATGTTATAAATACACCATCCCCCAAATCTCTGTCTTTCCCTTCCAGATGGAAAATTTTACTGTAGAATTGATCATCACTTTCTCTTTTCAATTGTTCGAATCGTTACTTGTTAGTTGCAATTTTCCAATTATGGATTAAAAAAATGCTTCCAAATTGTTATTTGCATACAAATCTGTGTGATGTTTAGGTAGAAGAACGCTCCAAAAGTCTCATCTTCCAAGATTAAACTGCCAGCTTTCATTCAGAAACTTTTTCAGCGCCACCTCTAGCCCTACTCCCTCCTTTTCCTCCTTGTATTGTAGAGGCAGTTGCTAACATGAATTTAAAATTCAATATGAATGGCTGGGAAAGGAAAAAAAAAAAAAAAACATGCTCATTGGAACCAACTCTGGTCTTAATCTGGATTTAGGGGCTTAATTGAATAGAAGTACATTATGCTAAATAACTGAAGTATCTATTATTTTGAAACTTTTTTAATAGAAAACAATAAAGACAACATGTTGAATATTTTATTGCATATTTGATGCTTTTGGTTAGTGTTTTTGAATGTCTTACAGATAATTTGAAATATAGCTATTCATGGAATTATTCATGTAGCATTTATATTAATTGGTCTTGTGATATAGCAGTGAAATGGTTTATTTTGTTAGACATCAGAGAACAGGTAAATTTGGTTGGTCACTGAAACTTTTTCTTCATTTATACAAATTATGTTGATAATTTATCAAATCCCTAAGCAATTATTCTATAATTTTCAACCTAGTATACTACTTCAATCTTAGAGAAGAACTCCCAATAAAATAGGTATAGTTGGACCTCCCTTCTCCCAAAAATTGTAGTTGCCAAACTTCATATAATTGAAAGGTTTTATATTTATTACTGTTGATTATAACCCTCACTATTTTAAAATCTCCTTCCCCCCCTTTTTTTTTTAATTTCAAGGATGAACTGTTAATTTGGAGAACTGTTAGGAAAATTCTGACATACTGATTCACAGTAATAAACCCTTGAAGCAAATTTCAAGGATCTATATATTCTTAGCCTGATGGGTAATTGTGAAAGGTCGGTCTTATTACCATTGCATTCTTTGCAACTTTTGTTTTTAATCATGCAATTTTCCAGACTGTTCCTTTCTCTCCCCATCTTTCTCTTTCTCTCTCTCTCTCTGAAAGGCTATCAATATAAAAGTAGAATTTAACTGATTTATACAGTTATATTTCTTTGGCGCCTATTGTATTCTAGGCACTTTGCAAAGTCTTGAAGATATATGTAGATATAGATATAAATTAGATATAGCTATAAATCAATATGGATATATGAAAGAAATGGCTTTTGCCCTTGTGTAGCTTACTTTGAGGGCAGTCACTGTCACACTGTAGACAAAATAAGTGCTTACTGAATGGATAGATGCATGACAACTGTCTTGGGTGAAGCAAGTTAAGATAAATGGGTTTAGTTCAGCTACTTACTAAAGTAATTCACTGAACATTTTATACATGCCAGGCATAAAGTTTAACCCTGGAAATTTTTGTTAAGAAAATGAAATTCCGGTAAAATTTGTTATAGCAACAGGACTGTTAAGTGGTTTGTACTTTTAAAGATTTCTCAATAGACATAAATTCCCACTACTTTACAAGTGTATGCTGAAGAGCTGCTTCACATGTGCTTTGTTCAGTACACATCTGATTTTGACCTTAAAGTTGTTACGTGGGTTGTATATAATGAAATTGCAGTAATTTGGGAAGAACAACAATAATAATGGAAGAAAATACTAGGACCTCAAATGCTGCTCGTAAACTGTATAAAAGACTTTGGTCCAGTACATAGTGCCGAGAGAAGCTAAAGAAGGGGAAATCAATTTCTGGTTACTGTAAGGATGATAGTTAGTGATAAGGATGATGACGGAGACAGCTGTCTCTTACACTGAACTGACTCGATGCCAAATTCTGTCCTGAAGGCATTATATTTATTTACTGATTAAAGTTTCCCAACAGATCTTTGAGGTATGCAATATTACCTCCATCATGCAAAGAAGCAGTTTTAGTTTCAAGTCACAAAGGTAGCAAATTATAGAGCTGAAATTTGAAATCAAGTCTTCCCCTCTAGTCTTTTTACCTAACCACTTCATTACTGCTATCCTACCCTTGTGGTCAAAACTCTCCAGCTATTTCAGGCCTGCTAGGTGCTAAGTTTGTTCTTTCACTATTCCTTAGGAGACTTCTGGGTAGAAGCATTAATTGCCATTTATTATATGAACAGCTTTCAGGACTACAATCCATCAAAGAGAATATTGTAAAACTCTTGTCCAAAGCCTAAAAATAGAACTTTTTCATGACAATAGCTGCAACAATTTTAGAGACGTCTCATAAAATATCAGATAGTTGCCTGCTTCTTGATGGTAAATATGTTTGGGTATTTATGGATGTCCGTATATATGTTTAGATGACTAGATAGAATATCATTGCAAGAATAAGATGGAGAAGGTAGTAATGTACAAAGAGTGAGTTTATGAAGCTTGCAAAGTGATCTGTTTAGAGAATGACACCTGCAAGTCATTGTCATAGTAAGAAGTATGAAGCTTTCTAAAGCTGAATGAGGAATACAAGGGAACCCATAATTTTCTTATTTTCCCAAAAAGAAACTATAGTATGTGGAGGGAAAGATGAAGAACAGCAGCTGCAAGCAGAGCAGGATTAGATGTCTGATCCACTAATTTGACTACTGTAAAAACATATTTGATCACTGATGTTATTAATGGAAAGGCTGATAAAATGCTATGGAGTTTGTCGACAACACAGTCTCTTCATGCTTCTGGAGTTGCCATTTCTTGTTGTTATACTAGAGGGACTTACTGGCGGGGCTTATCCACATTTGGAATCATAGTAGATTGATATACATACAAAGTAAAACCAAATGTATTTTTAGTTAGAGATTTTGTTGGAAATATTGACTTTAAAGGTTTTTTTAAGGTGCAAATAAAACTAAAGTTGATAAAGCTGTTAATATGAAGTGATAAGGAGCAATATCTATTTAATAATTTTGGGTACAAATGCATACAAGTAATGGAAGGAGTTCATATTTGTGAAGTTTAAATGAGTGAGCATATTTTCTCCTTATATGTGACACAACCAAAATATGAAAATTTTGATTTTGGCTTCACTGGAAGAAGGTGCCAGATAACTCTAGGAACAAATCTTTCCTATCCCAGTTACTGTGAGGCCTAAAGGTAACACCTAATCATCGGGCTGCTGTATTTCCTTATCTGAAATGATGATGAGAATGCCGACTTGCAGAGTTGTAGGGAGAGTTCAAGGACATATACACGATACATTGAACATAGCGATTACTCTGAGTGTTGAATAAGTGGGGGTCAGTTTAGTTATGACTGGGTACCTAGGAAATCAAGACATCAAAGGGGAGAATGAGAAAGAAGGCTAATAGTAACTAAAAAGGAAATATAATAGATGAAAAAATAATTAAAAATAGCCAGCACTGGGAAAGTCAATAAAAGTCAGAAAGCAAAATACGAATACACAAGAGAATTCAACTGAGTGGATTGTCCATGCAGTACTATTCTGGCTTTGGGAACTGCGTGTTCAAAAGAAAATGTAATACTCCAGTAAAGAGGAGGGAAAACAAAACAAAACAAAAAAACAATAATAAGAAACAAGGGGGAAATTAAACAAAAGAAGAAAATTAGATTAAATGTAGAACTTTTGTCAAAGAGCAGTTGAAAAATGCAAAGAGAACAATATGATAAAACAAAAACCCTGGGAAGTCTTGAGAAGACAAAAGGAAAACAAACATGGGAAAGACAGAAAAAAAAAGCAAACACAACAGGGTCTAAAGGATTGAAGCACACATTTCCTCCAACCAGTAGAACACACATGACTCCGCTTTTAATTCTGACAGCAAAAAGATACCTGAATTGAGGAAAGGGCTTGCATGATATTAGAAAGGAATGATTTTTAAAATACCAAAGTTGAAGCAGAATGCCATGTTTAAGCATGATATATGTGTCTGTGTTACCAAATGCAAGGAAGTTGGGATTTTAGCATGGAGAAACTGCTTGACTGCACTATAAATTTCCCCATCTGGATGACAGAAATGAGGAATTTCATTGTTTACTCAACCACCCAACCAGAGAGGAAGCATTTTTCAGATGCAGTTGCATCAATGAATAAAATAGTGATCTTTTCTAGAAAAAGATCCTTTAGTTTAATTTTCCTGATAACATAAATGAAAATATTTCCAGCCATACATTAAACCACCTAGACATTCTTTGGGGATCAATTCCTTCTCTGCTGTAGCAAAGTAGCACATGCATGTCTACTACAAATCTTAAGGCAAATAGATTTGCTCCTATTTCCTTGTCATTGCATGAAGCATCACTGTTTTTGTTATTATTATTTATTTATTTTTGCTAATAGCTGCAATTCAGAGACATAACCCTATAACCTCTTTAATTGTTAAATACCCTGTGCTTGTGGTTACATTTCTTTGCAATGGAAAAAAAAAATCTCATTAACAAACTAGTTCTGTGCGTCCTTAACATTGAGGCCCCTGTTCTGCAGCTGGAGGCAGCTCCCTGCTCAGCCCGCAGTGCAGAGTGACACAGACAGGCGACATCGTCACTGAGCACTAACTTCTATTTCACCCAGGCAGACATTTCAGAACCGCGGCAAGGCATAACAGAGGCAAAGGTAATCCTTCTGTTTTTATATCCTATTCTAACAAAAACCGAATATATTCACCTTGAAAGGACAACTGGGCGAAAGGATGTGTGTGTAGCAGGAGGGAGGTTCTGTGTGAAAACTGATAAGCAGGAAATTAATTCACCAATCAGCTAGGAAATAAAGTGCAGACACAGGAAGAGCTGAGAAACATAGATGATACATTTATGATGGATGACAAATAGATGACAGATGATATAGATAAATAGATAGATGATAGACAATTTTTAAATCAAAGTCTGATGCCAAAGGAATGAAATGTTTTTAGGATATAAAAAGGGTGTGAGCTGGTAAAGGTTTTGTTACATGAGAAGTGAATCGTGGGCTATTATCTGGAAGTGGGAGGAGGTGTTTTATTTTACTGGAATCTCCGGGTTGGCAAGGACTTTAGGCACCATCCAGTCTGTCATTAATGATGACCTCTACTACTTTTCTTTTTTAAAGGGGGTAGCTGCAAAGTTTGGGACAAGACCTCTGCAGGCAACTGGAAGCACAGTGTACCCAGGTGGTGGGTCTCGTCTGTGACAATATATTTTTCTGTCTGTCCAATTGAATATGGCTGTAAAGGGAATAAAACTCCATGTAATCTCCAGCAGTGACAATTTAATCAGTTGTAATAGGGAAAGAGTAGCAGAGTCCCCCCATTTTCCTATTTGCATATTTGATTTTTGCATTGGGGAATGCAGGTTATGTTTGTTGCTTCTCATTCAGTTTTCTTATTTAACCTTTTTATGGGCAAATTTTTTACAGTAATATGAGATCTCAAGTCAAGTAAGTCTAAAAGAGAGAGGAAAGATTCCCTTTTTGAAATGAAGCAATCGGTGCAGTGTGCTTTGTGTAATGCTATTCCCGGCAAAGGACGAATGTGCCAAACATGGTTTGCATGCTCTCTGCTTCTGCACGTGATGCATCTGCTATTAACATTCACAGACCCACCCTGAAAATGAAGGCAACTGTTTGGCAAACAATGCAAAATGATGAGGAATATGCCATAACATGATCGCTTTTTTGGTTAATATTTCTTGAAATAGTAAATCTTATTAACTATGTATGTCTAAGGAAGATGGGTTTCTAAGAAGCTTTATATACTTAGGTCAGTTTTATGAGGTTGTGGAGGAGCAATAAATATAGTGAAATTAATAAAATTCATTGCTCCTGTAATTGACAGAGTGATATTATTGCCCTAAATGTAATAAAAGATTCTGGGATAGATTTTAAAATAAATAAGATACAAGTAATTTGAACCCATCATCAATTATCCTTGTGACCTCCCTTGAGTATATTAAAAATCTGGCCAAAATGGTGTTGGGTTTGAATAACCGAAATATGGATAGCTGCTTTTTTATACAACAATGCATGTCAAGCCTCCACTTTTGAAAACACCAAAAGTGTGTTAGGTAATTAAAAAAAATATATAGTTCCCTACTTAATTAAAATTTAGAATCTCTTTGTAAAAGGTGAATGAACTCTGAACCAACATTTCACTGAAAGGGAAAAAAAGGGATGAACATTTTAGTTCTATGTAATTTTACAAAGGAAGAAAAAAGATTAAATAAAAGTTTTGAACTTTTTATGTATCTTATTTAATCTATGTGTATGTATACATTTATATATACACACACACTTCTGAGTAATTACATGTTTATTTGTGTTTACCGATAAATATAAATATTGCTAACCAAATTTCATGAGAAATTACTAAATTTGGTTATCAAAAGATAAGCCACAGCATTGTATCCAAAAAGAGAGCAAATTGCCTTTTTAATTTATGTCCATGAACCACACCAGTAGCAGTACGCAGGCATTAGTAGATGACAGGTATCAAACCCTTTGGGAGTGAGCACAGATTCACATCAGAGTCAAGTACGTAATATGTCAAATTTTGACTATGTTCTTGTTTATTTAAATCTGCATTCTGATGATCACCCTTTCAAAGAAGTTATATATATATATATATATGAATATGTGATCCAACGATTACATATTCAAATTAACCCAGTTTTTGTTTGAATATGGTCTAATGATTGAATGATCTCCAAACACAGAAAATCCTCAGGGAAATATGCTGGTGTTTCAGCACATTTTCTCAAGGCCTGGAGAGTACTAGATATGCCAAGGAGTGCCTTGAAGCATGGAAGCTCTGCTCTACCTACATGTAAGTCCTAGGCTTTAATCACAATGGCTAGGTTCACAGTAAAGCAATTAACCATATGATTGCTTTCACAGAAGCACAACCTCATCAGTATCTTTCCTTCAGGCAAACTGTCAATGCTGGCGCTAGTTAGTGACTCAAGTGGATTCCATTACCTAGGAGGTACAAATCTCTGAACACACAGTTACAAATGCAGAGTAGGTATATTCATCTGCAACCTATTTTTTAGAAGTTGCCATTTAGCAACCAACACTTTAAATTTAAATGATTAAAGAAAATAACTGTTTCATTAAACAAGAGTTCACAAGTATCAGAATAAATATGGAGAAAAACATCTCAATGATAACTATTTGAGTTACAGTTTGCTCACTGATGTTTTTCAGAGGGTTGCTTTGTTGTTGTGTTCTTTGGGGGAAGAGAGGAGTGGGAGTAATCATTCTCAACTCTTAAAATAGAATTTACATAGAGAATTGGAAAGAATTAAAAATGACTGAAGAATGCAATTTGTAATTGAATATACAATTTAAAAAAAACTGTTATCTGTGTGTATACATACAGATACAAATATGTGTATATACATGTGCAGTGTTTAACCTTATTTAACCTTGTAACTTCATTTGCTGGACTTAAGGGATGTATCAAATGTGAACTTGAAGTTTTCTACCATCCTGTTCTTGGGATGTTAATGGGAAATTTCTGCAGGCCTGTTAATAACACTTTTGGTTACTCTCCATATATTCAAAACCAAGCTACTAAAAAGTCTTCATTTTTCCCCCAAACTTAAAAGCCTAGTATAAATGCAAGATCTGAGCGATAGAAATCTTATAATGTGATTTCCATTTACTTTTTCATAGTACCCTAAGTATTTCTCAAATACAATTAAAATGCAATAGGCAACAAGGGGTATTTCTCCATTAAATGCTAAGAAATTTGCCATCTGTATTGCCCAGAGTCAGAGAGACAGTATGAGACTGATGAGCCTTGCTGGGCTGTATTACATTCTGGAATGCCCATCCATATTACTATGAAAAACGTGTTGAAATCATTGGATTGTCCCCTAGATTTCTGCCAACTGAAAGCTAACAATTATTTTATCATCTTCAATAAAATATAATTATGACACTTTAGTTTTGATGATATTGGAAGTCTCTTAAAAGTACTTAAAACAATTAAATGGAGATTCTGTTTTAGAAGTGTCCGAATGATTTGTTTTGAGAAGACTTTTAATAAAGTCAACAAAAACTTTTCTTATAAATCTAATTTTTAATACTGTCTTATTTCCAAATATTTAGATGAATTATGAAGCAGTTTATCAAGTGACTGGGCAAACCATGCCCCATCCAAAATTCACAGTGGTCCTGACTCATCTTGTTCAAAGCAGAGTGTTCTGAGAACTTGGATTTGCTGAGATTGTATGGGTTGCAGGAAGCAAGGCAGGCACTAGAGACCTGAAGGAATAAAAATGCTGAGGGTACCCAATTCTCTCATCATCACTAAGAAAGCAATCCTGATGGAGACCAAGGCACACAAGTCCTTGTATCTATTTCTTTTTAAAATATACATTATTAAAGAAAAATAGATATGCACGTTAATCCATCAGTAGTTAAGAAAAAAACTTTTGCAATACGGAGTATAATTGCGGACTTGAAGAGGGATGATTTGAGAATCAGTGTGACTGTCCCACCCTCTCTGTGGCTGCTGGTTGCAGAAGAGCCTGTGTCTCCCCACAGCCCAGTGCTGGGGGCTCACTGTTTTCCTCCAGTCTATTCTTGGCTGTCGATTCCCCAGTGCTCTTTGTGCACTTTAAGTTTAATTTTGCATTTAAAAACTCAATTGGCTCATCTGTTAAGCATTAAGCAGCTCCCTTTTGAGCCACAGGGGGAGCCCTGGGAAAACCCACAGCTGCTGGAACATGGAAAATGGGTTTAAAAAAAACAAAACCATTTTGGAACTTTAAAGCATTTTAGCAGCCGTGGATTTCCCAATCCTTACCCCCCAAATGGTTCATCTGTTTAACTTTTATCTGGTATTGAAAAACACAAACCAGAGCATTAAATAGCCCTCAAATGACTTTTTGTTTAATACAAAATGAAAGTAAAAGCTAAGCAAGCCATGAGGGAAGAACTTTGAGAAAGCTACGGTCTTTAGTACCTGCAGGCATACTCACCCTCCAGTTACAGAAGAGTCCTGGAGCTCAGTCCTGCCTGCCGGAACCACCACTCCCTTCTCTCCCTTGGTCGCTTAGACACCCTTGCCTGCTCCCTGCCCCACCCCCTGTAACAGGGGAGAGAAGTCCACAATACATTCCAATCCTAGCTAATAAAGTGACAATAAAAATGATGGAAAAGTTAATAGGCTGGGATGTTAATGAAACGCTCAGTCAAAGGTTTTAAGTTTCACGATGATTTGTCATTGAGTAAAAACTCACGTTTCATTACAGTTAGACAGACCTTAGATAAACTAAACTATTCCTTTTTTCCATGTTCCCCCAAATGTTACCCTACTGAGCCTGAAGTCTCCCCGTGGTAGGATCCCAAGTCCCATTCTTTGAAACCAATTCCTACTAATCATAGTAGGACATTCCTACTAAGATAAAGAGTGACAACTGTAAGCCCATGTTTTTTAAAGGTTTTATTTAATAAATATAAATTTTATAGGTATAGCTTATGGAATATAGCAGTTCTTCCTCCCATACCCGCCATCCCACCCCTACTCCCTCTCCCATTCCATTCTTCATTAAGATTCATTTTTAATTATCTTTATATACAGAAGATCAACTCTATCCTAAATAAAGATTTCAACAGTTTGCACCCATACAGACACATAAAGTATAAAGTAATGTGGGAAGACAAGTTTTACCATTAATTCTCATAGTATGTCTCATGAAGGACAGAGGTCCTACATGTAGAGCAAGTGCACAGTGACTCCTGTTGTTGATTTAATAATTGACATTCTTATTTATTATTACGTCAGTGATCACCCAAGGCTCTTGTCATGAGCTGCCAAGGCTATGGAAGTCTTTTGAGTCTACAAACTCAGTCATTATTTAGACAGGGCCATAAGCAAAGTAGAAGTTCTTTCCTTCCTTCAGAGAAAGGTACCTCCTTCTTTAATGGTCCCTTCTTTCCACTGGGATCTCACTCACAGAGATCTTTCATGTAGGCCTTTTTTTTGCCACAGTGTCTTGGCTTTCCAAGCCTGAAATGCTCTTGTAGGCTTTTTAGCCAGATCTGAATGCCTTAAGGACTGATTCTGAGGCCAGAGTGATGTTTAGGGCATTTGTCATTCTATGACTCTGCTGTGTGTGTAAGCCCATTATTTCTGCTAAAATCTAATGGAGGCAGACATCCTACATGCCAAAAAAAAAAAAAAAAAAAAAAGAATTGTAAAACTGAGTAAACAGAGTAGATGAAAAGGAGATGCTTGAATTTTAAGGATTCTGTCTAGTAATATTCATTGGTTGGGATAGAACATAAATGAGAAGCTCATTGTAGCCATGGACTAGAGGCATAGCAACTGGGCATGGAAGTGGACAAAAACTTTAGTACTGAAATCTTTCTAAGCCTGGTTGAAGATAGGAAAGGGAAATTCACATTGTTAGAGAGGAAGATTAACAAGGAAGTTGAAAAGATACACAAGAAAATCTTCAACTTCTTTGCATCGTTATGGTCCTGATAAGACTACTGAAATGTCAAACAGAATTCAGTTTTTTTAAATCCACAGGGACTATGATAATTCGTATCAGATGATTAAATAGATTCTAAAGTATGATTCAAGCAATATTATTCATTCCAATGGTCAATATCAGATTTAATATAAAATTAGGATTGAGTGTTCTGTTTATCAGTTACAATCCCTGCATTCCGGATTGGAGCTCCTGGGTTAGATTCCTGCCTCCAGCGTCCCACTGGTACAGAGAGGCAGGAATGATGGTTTAAGTGACCGGATTCCTGCCACTCACATGGGAGACCTGGATGAAGCTCCAGATTTCTTGCTTTAGCCTTGTTCCAACCCCAATCATTGTGGGCATTTGAGGAATGAACTAGTGTATGGGAATTCTCCTTCTCCCTGTGTCTCACTCTCTGTCTCTGTCTCTCTCTCGCTCTCTCTCTTTTTCTGTCAGCTTCTCAAGTAATTAATTAAAAATAAAATTAATAATTCCTTATTCTAGTCCAATTTTTTATGTCAGAATATCTTTGAAATGTTGCATGTTAATTGAGGTAGGCATAAAATAGATGGTTTGTGAGAAACATGTTCACGGAAAATTATCTTCTACATTTTAACATTTTTTTATAATTATTTATTTGAAAGGCAGCATGACAGAGACAGAGGGAGAGACAGAGATAGGGAGTATATCTTCCACCCACTGGTTCATTCCCCAAATGGCTGCAATGGCTAGGGTTGAACAAGGTAGAAGTGAGGAGCATGGAACTCCAAATGGGTCACCCTCATGCATGGCAGTGACCAAAATACTTGGGCAATCTCCCTGTGCTGTTCCAGGAACATTAGCAAGGAGTTGGATTGTAAGTGGAGCAGACTGGACTGGAATCTATGCTCCCATATGGGAAGCTGAGGTCGCAAGCAACAGCTTAAACTGCTATGCCATAGTGGTGGCCTCTCTATTAGTTACTTTAAATAAACATAGTATTTTAAAGTCTTCAAGTTCACTGTTATTTCTTGTTGCTTCTCTGCCTCTCTCATTCCTTCCCCTCCTCTCATGTCTCCCTGCCCAGTATATTCATAAATTTTACAGCTATAGAAGGCAGACATAGATATGGTTACAGCATAGAATAAGAGTGAATATACTCTACAGATTGCTCAAAATTTTTGATATTGTACAATATGATTTCAAATAATTAAAAAGAATGGCTTATTATGCTAAGTGAAATAAGCTAGGCACAAAAGAATTTGTTCTTGATATCACTTATAGGTGGAATTTTTACAAGTTGATTAGTTTTTTTCATAGAAATTGAAAGTATAATGGTGGTTGCTAGAAGCTGCAGAGACTCCTGGAGAAGGAGGTTTGGAGGAAGGTCAATTACTGGATACTAAGTTATTGTTAGATAGGAGAAAATAATCCTGGCATTGCACTGCAAAGCAGAGTGAATGTAGAATATGGAGTTTTTACACATTAATTAAAAATAAAATATTGCAATTTTGTGTATTAGTCAAAAAATTAAAAAGAACAGCTATTAAGAAAACTTCCTCCATATCATAGAAGTGGAGAATATACATGAAGTCATAGCATGTTTCAAAAGATCAGAGGGAAGATTGATTTTCCTCCTGGCTTAAATAGAAATATACATATAATGGTATTAAAGGTTCTAATTATCTTGGCTCAAATAAAATACCATAGTTTTAGACCAAGTACAGTGACCATTCACTATAATATGGCTAAGCCAGGGTCACCTGCTCACTGTATTGTATTGTAAATGGATCTTCAATGAACCAATTGGTTGTGGTAAAGAAAAATTGTTATTCGCTATTGCAATGAGAAAGGATGCATTCGTAGAAAGAGAGAGGAATGTTTCTGAATAGATGAAAGCCAAAAAAGTCTATGATAAATTCTAAGGTAGTTTTAAGTAGTCCCTCCAACTGGACCTTATACATATAATTCCATGCATATTATCACACTCTTTCACTCACTAAGGATCATAGACTTTTAAAAAAGTTTTATAACTATGTGGCTTTTTTTGAGATATATTTTATTTATTTGAAAGGCAGAGTTACAGGGGGAAGGGAGAGACAGCATGAAAGAGAGAGATCTTCCATCTTCAAGTTTGATCCCCAAATGTCCACAGTGGTCAGTATTGAGTAAGGCTGAAGCCATGAGTCTGATTAGAACATTGGACGTCTACTAGCGCCCTTGGTATCACCACCATCAATACCCAACCGCTATTTTTTCTCTTTTCTTTTTAGATTTTGAGTCTTATGATCATTTGAGTTTTTTTTCACTGCTACATTGTAATTGGCATCTACATTTTGAGACAATGCTTCTAATTCATTTTCTTTCTTTTTTTAATTTGTTTAAATGGCAGCTATAGAGAGAGGTAGAGACAGAGAGAGAGGTCTTCCATCCGCTGGTTCACTTTCCAGATGGCCGCAACAGCCGGAGATGCGCTGATCTGAAGCCAGGAGCCAGGAGCTTCTTCCAGGTCTCCCACATGAGTACAGGGGCCCAAAGACTTGGGCCATCTTCTACTGCTATCCCAGGCCATAGCAGAGAGCTGGATGGGAAGAAGAGCATCTGGGACTAGACCCAGCGCCCATATGGGATGCCGATACTTCAGGCCAGAACATTAACCCACTGCACCACAGCGCTGGCCCCTCTAATTCATTTTCTAACCCTTCAGACACAGGTTTTGAAATCATACTTTTTTAAAAAATATTTTATTTATTTATTTGAGAGGTAGAGTTACAAACAATGAGAGGGAGACAGAGAGAAAGGTCTTCAGTCTGCTGGTTCACTCCCCAAATGGCTGCAATGGCCGGAGCTGTGCTGATCCAAAACCAGGAGCCAGGTGCTTCTTCTGGTCTCCCACACGGGTGCAGGGGCCTAAGGATTTGGGCCATCTTCTACTGCTTTCCCAGGCCATAGCAGAGAGCTGAATTGGAAGAGGAGCAGCTGGTACTAGAACCGGCGCCCATAGAGGATGCAGGCGCTGCAGGTGGAGGATTAACCCGCTTCACCACAGCACCAGCCCTGAAATCATACTTTAAATATCCAAGAACTTTCTAATTTTACATTACCTTTTCATAGCAGCTGGTCTTCCTTTGTGGTTGTAAATGATCTGAAATGTTGAGGATACCAGTTAGCACACTATTTGCTCTGAGTTGCATCTTTACTTTTTGCCTATCTTATCTATTCATCTTGCTTTGCTTCTTTCATGTTGCAAACTTTCCTTTAAATGACAGCTGATCCTTTGTTGTGATTTATATTTAATTGCAAAGCAAAAGAAGATCTAAGTAAGAATATGTTGAGTACAGGGTTAAGAGTGCAGCTGGTAAGATTTTCATCTGGATGAGCAGACTGAGATCCAGTAATTATGCTATTTGACTCCTAAATCTCTTTGTTCACCTCAGATGTATATTCACTTCTTTTACAAAAAACCCTGCACTGGGGAGAGCACCGGTACAGTGGTTGAGATGCGGTTGTGATAACTGCATCTCGTATTGGAGTGCCTGATTTGAGTTCTGGCTTTGCTCCCCATTCCAGCTTCCTGCTAATGTGCACCTGGGAGGCAAGAAGTGATAGTTCGGGAAGTTGGGTCTCCTCCACCAAAGTGGGCAACACGGATTGAGTTCCTGGCTCCTGGCTTCTACCTGGCACCACCCTGGCTGTTACAGGCATTTCTTTTTTTTTTTTTTTTTTTTTTTTTTTTTTTTTTTTACAGGCAGAGTGGATAGTGAGAGAGAGGGAGACAGAGAGAAAGGTCTTCCTTTTGCCGTTGGTTCACCCTCCAATGGCCGCCGCGGCCGGCGCGCTGCGGCCGGCGCACCACACTGATCCGATGGCAGGAGCCAGGAGCCAGGTGCTTTTCCTGGTCTCCCCATGGGGTGCAGGGCCCAAGCACCTGGGCCATCCTCCACTGCACTCCCTGGCCACAGCAGAGGGCTGGCCTGGAAGAGGGGCAACTGGGACAGAATCCGGCACCCTGACCGGGACTAGAACCCGGTGTGCCGGCGCCGCTAGGTGGAGGATTAGCCTAGTGAGCCATGGTGCCGGCCTACAGGCATTTCAGTAATGAATCTGCAGATGGGAGATCCTGTCTCTGTTTTTCTCTGTCTCTGTCTCTTTGTGTGTGTGTGTGTGCATCTTCCTTTCAAATAAAATTATATAATAAATCAATAAATAGCATGAACTTTCTCTCCTTTGAATGAGCGTCTGGTTCTCAACGGGGAGAGGTTTTTCAGCATACAGACTTTCCTGCATTTGACTTCTCCTTTCTTTGGTACCAGATATTTTTGAGCCTGATCGCCCACTGGAGTTCTAGCAGGTCTTCTGTTCCATTATTGTGAATAGCTGCAAATACATGTATTCTGGGTTGTGTTTGGCTTTACACTGGAAAATTCGTAAACACTCCACAAACTACCCACTTTCCAACAATTTGTTATTTTTCTATACACTCTTTTCTTATAAGTGTCATTTTCTTTTAAGATTTATTTATTTATTTGAAAGGCAGATTTACAGAGAGGCAGAGGTAGTCACACAGATAGACACATCTGCCAACTCACTCCTCAAATGGCCACAATGGCCAGAGCTGGGCTGATCTGAAGCCGGGAGCCAGGAGCTTCTTCCAGGTCTCTCATGCTGATGTAGGGGCCCAAGGACTTGGACCATCTTCTACTGCTCTCCCAGGCCATGACAGAGAGCTGGATCAGAAGTGGAGCAGCTGAGGCTCATGCCAGCTCCCATATGGGTTGCCAGCCCTGCGTCACTGTTTTGTAATTCCTTACTTTTATAGTTTTCTTAAAAAGAAGAAATGAATGAATAGGTTTGCACAAATGAGTTTCTAAAGAGTAGTATTTTAAACATTTATTACATTTAATTTTAGTCTTAAAAATTATGTACATAATATGCACTGGTTTCATGTACCTATTTGCTTGTGGTCTTGGAAAAAATTAATAATTACTTCATACTTGTGATGTAACTCCAAATAATAAAATCATATCTTAAAAATTTATTTATTTATTTATTTATTTAGGAGTAGAGCTGGGATTAGAACCTGGGACTCAGATATGAGATGCAGGCATTCCAGCTGATGTCTCTTTTTTTAAAATTTTTATTTAATAAATATAAATTTTGAAAGTGTAACTTTTGGATAATAGCAGCTTTTCCCCCCATAACCTCCCTCCCACCTGCAACCATCCCATCTCCTACTCTCTCTGCCATCCATTCTGTATCAAGATTCATTTTCATTTATCTTTATATACAGAAGATCAACTTGGTATATACTAAGTAAAGATTTCCACAGTTTGCACCCACACAGATACACAAAGTATAAAGTACTGTTTGAGTAATGGTTTTACCATTAATTCACACAGTACAACACATTAATTAATTAATGGTTTTACCATTAATTCACACAGTACAACACATTAAGGACAGAGATCCTACATGGGGAGTAGGTGCACAGTGACTACCATTGTTGAATAAAATCACATTTTAAGTAACCAAAGCATTCTTACTTAATTCATTTTTCCTATGAAATGTGATAAATATATAGAAAATGACAATAAAATGACAACAAAGTGCTATGTATCATCTTACAACCAATTTCTAATATTTAAATATTAAAAATATAATATTTTAAATCTGTTATTCAAAGTAATATAAGGAATAAAATATTGCATATATAATGGATTACTCTATCAAGCTTCCTCCTTCTCCAGATATAAACATTATATTTAATGTGATGCTTTTAATTCTCATGCATGTTTTTCTACAATTAGTATAAAAGATATGAAAATCATGGAATAAAATTAAAATAGAGAATCCTAAGTATCATTCCTACATTTTGCTTCTATGTTCAAAATTATGATTGCTGGTATCCATCTTTTATCTCTGGATAACATATTTAGATGTTCATAATATTTTAATGTATGAATAAACAAAAATGCATGTATTTTAAAAATACTGTCTTCAGTGTCTCTGTGTGATCCCATATGAGAATGTTTCTAGAGCAAATGTAAAGAAGAACTGCTTGGTCAACTTCAACATTCTCCAAAGTAGCCATGCTATTTTACATTACCACCACAAGTGAGTACAATTCTGTTGCTACCAATTCTAGTCAAAATTTTCATTTTTGTTAGACCTTCTTAATGTTTTACAATGTTTTTTATAGATTTATTTCATTTATCTGAAAGGCAGAGTGGAGGAAGTGCAGGGAAGACAGAGAGAAAAATATCTTTTCCTCCTAAATGGCTGTGATGAAGCTAGGAGCCTGGAACTCTATCCAGGTTCCCCATATGGAAGGCAGGGTCCACGTACTTGGGCCATGATCCACTGCCTTACTAGATGCATTAACAGGGAGCTGGATCAGAATTGGAACAACTGGAACTTGGAGATCCACTGTGGGATGTTGGCATTGCAGGCAGCAGCTTTTCAAAGAAGTGATTTAGATATTATTTCCAAAGCTTCTTTGAGACATGAATTAGTTTCTTGATACGAATAGTACATATATAATCTCTAGAGTTGTATGTAAACAATCATGCAATTTGCAGGTAGAAATAGTTGTATAATGTTTAAGTCTCATAATTTGTTTCACAGCTATTATAAAGCTTTGATTATAAGCAAATAATTTCATTATTTTTATATCTTCTGAGTATATTTTAATATTGTTGTTAATAAGTCCACTTTCATTCTTATTTGATGTTTATGACTTTTAATCACATAATACATTAATTTCTAAGTTTTTTTAATTCTGTTTAAGTAATATACTTCATGCATTTAATATATACAGATTTGGGACGGTGATAATTCTTCACCCCATCTCCCTTCCACCCATACTCCTGCCTTTGTTCCTCCTTCCTCTTCCTTTCCCATTCTTATTTTTATAGAGATCAATTTCAGTTAATTTTTATACTCATAAGATTTACCCTACACTAAGTAGAGAGTTCATAGATAAGTATGAAGAAAAAAACAAAAACAAACAACAAACAAAAATATTGTTCCTTGACAGTAATGGCAAGGGCTATTCAAAATCACCACATCTCATAGTGTCAGTTTTGTTTTATAGATTATATTTTAGGTATTCTATTAGTCACCACAGATCAGAGAGACAATATGGTATTTGTCTTTTTGGAACTGACTTATTTCACTAAGTATATTGGTTTCCAGATGCATCTATTTCCTTGCAAATGATGGGATTTTATTTTTTACCATTGTGTAGTATTCCATAGTGTATATATGCCATAATTTCTTTATCCAGTCTTCAGTTGATGGACATCTGGGTTGATTCCATTTATTAGCTATTTTAAATAGCGCTGAGGTGAACATGGGGATACAGATCACTCTTTCATATGCTGATTTCATTTCCTTTGGATAAATTCCCAGCAGTGGGATAGCTGGGTCTTACAGTAGGCCTATATTCATTTTTCTGAGATATCTCCATACTATCTTCCATAGTGGCTGTACCAGTTTACATTCTCACCAACAGTGGATTAAGGTACCCTTTTTTCCACATCCTTGCCAGCATTTGTTATTTGTTGAATTCTGTATGACAGCCATTCTAATGTGGGGGAGGCGAAATCTCATTGTGGTTTTGATTTGCATTTTCCTGATGGCAACTGATCCTGAACATTTTTTCATGTCTGTGGCCATTTGAATTTTGTCTCTTGAAAAATGTCAGTGGAGGCCGTGTGGTGCAGTAGGTTAATCCTCTGATTTGCAGTGCCAGTATCCCATATGCACCCTGGTTCCAGTCCTAGCTGCTCCTCTTCTGATACAAACTCTCTATTATGGCCTGGGAGAGCAGTGGAAGATGGCCCAAACACTTGGGCCCACATACCTGCATGGGAAATCCATAAGAAGCTTTTGCTTCTGGCTTCAGATCAGCTCAGCTCTAACTGTGTGGACATTTAGAGAGTGAACCAGGGGATGGAAGACCTGTCTCTGTCTATCCCTCTCACTGTCTGTAACTCCAACTCTCAAATAAATAAATAAAATTCTAAAAATAAATAAATAAACCACCAACTTTTCTTAACATAAAAAAGTCTGTTCAAGTCCTTTGCTTATTTTTTGATTAGGTGGTTTGTTTTGTGGTTGTTTAGTTTCTTGAGCTCTTTATATATTCTGGAAGTTAATCCTTTGTCAGTTTTATCGTTTGCAAATATATTCTCCATTCTGTTGGTTGCTTCTTCACTTTGCTAGGTATTTCTTTTGCAGTGCAGAAGCTTCTCAGTTTGATGTAATCTCACTTGTAATCTTTGGCTTTGATTTACTATGCTTCTGGGGTCTTTTTGAAGAAGTCTTACCTATACCAATGTATTGCAGAGTTTCCCCAATGTTCTCTAGTAATTTGATAGTATCATATCATATGTTTAGATCTCAGATCCATTTTGAGTGGATTTTTGTGTAAGGTGTAAGGTCTTGTTACATACTTCTGCTAGCAGAGATCCACTTTTCCCAGTACCATTTGTTGAAGGGACTGTCTTTGCTCCAGGACATGATTTTTGCTACTTTGTCAAAAATAAGTTGGTTGTAGATCTGTGAATTAATTTCTGGAGTTTCTATTGTTTTCCATTGATCTACACGTCTATTTTTGTGTCAGCACCACATTTTTTTTCAATTATAACTGCCCTGTAGTATTTCTTGAGGTCTGGTATTACGCTTCCTCCAGCTTTTTTATTGTTTAAGATTGCTTTAGCTATTCTTGTGTTTCCCTATGAATGTTACCATCATTTTTTCTGTATCTGAGAAGAATGTTGTTGGCATTTTGATTGGTATCACATTGAATCTATGAATTGCTTTCAGTAGTGTGGACATTTTGAAGATATTGATTCTTCCAATGCACAAATGTGGAAGATTTTTCCACTTATTAATGTCTTCTTCTATTTTTTTTAATATTTTGTAATTTTCATCATAGAGGTCTTTGACATCCTTGGTAAAATTTATTCCAAGGTATTTAAGTTTTTTATAGCTATCATGAATGGAATTGATCTTAGTAAGATCTTTCTCTGCTGTGGCATTGTCTGTATATCCAAAGGCTATTGATTTTTGTTTGTTGATTTTATATAATCCTGATACTTTACCCAACTCCAATGAGTTCCAATAGTCTCTTCATGGATTCTTTTGGGTTCTCTATATATAGAAATCATGTCATCTGCAAATATGGATAGTTTGACGTCTTCCTCCTCATTTGTAACCCTTTGATCTCTCTTTTTCTAAAGATTTATTTTTATTTATTTGAAAGACAGAGTTACAGAAAGAGGTAGAAAGAGAGAGAAAGGTCTTCCATCCACTGGTCCACTCCACAGATGGCCACAAGGGGAAGAGCTGTGCCGATCTGAAGCCAGTGCCAGGAACTTCTTCCAGGCCTCCCACATAGGTGCAGGGGCCCAAGGAATTGGGCCATCTTCTACTGATTTCCCAGGCCATAGCAGAGAGCTGGATCAGAAGAGGAGCAGCCTAGAGTAGAACTGGCGCCCATTCGGGATGCTGGCACTTCAGGCCAGGGCTTTAACCCGCTGCACCACAGCATTGGCCCCTCCCTTTGATCTCTTTTTCTTGCCTGATGGTGCTGCCTAAAACTTCTAGGACTAAATTAAATAGCAATGGTGAGAGTGGGCATCTCGGGTTCCTATCTTAATAGGAATGCCTCCATTTTTTCCCATGTAGTAGGATGTTGGCTGTGAGTTTTTTATAAACTGTTTTAATTAAGTTGAGGAATGTTCCATCTATACCCAATTTGCTTAGGATTTTCATCATAAAAGGGTGTCCAATCTTGTCAAATTCTTGCTCTGCATCTATTGAGACAGTCATATATTTTTTGGTCTTAAGTTTGTTAGTGTGGTTTATTACACTTACTGATTTTTGCATGTTAAACCATCCCTGCATACCAGGGATAAATCCCACTTGGTCCCAGTGAATGATCTTTCTGATGTGTTTTTGGATTTGATTGGCTAGTGTTTTTTTTAAAGACTTGTTTATTTATTTAAAATCACAGTTACACACAGAGAGAGGGAAAGGCAGAGAGAGAGAGAGAGAGAGAGAAGAGAGAGGTCTTCCATCCGCTGTTTCACTCCCTAGATGACTGTAATAGCCAGAGCTGAGCCTATCTGAAGCCAGGAGCCAGAGGCTTCCTTTAGGTCTTCCCATTTGGGTGCAGGAGCCCAAGGACTTAGGCCTTCTTCCACTGCTTTTCCAGGCCGCAGCAGAAGTGGACTATCTGGGATTTTAAATAGTGCCCAGACGGGATTCCAGCACTGCAGGAAAGTGGCTTTACCTGCTATGCCACAACACCAGCCCCAGATAGTGTTTTGTTCAGGATTTTTTTCTATGTTTTTCGGGGATATTGGTCTATAGTTCTCTTTCTCTGTCATATCTTTTTCTGTCTTAGGATTTAAGGTGATACATGCTTCATAGAAGGAGTTTGGGAAGATTCTTTCCCTTTCAATTGTTTTCAATAGCTTGAGAAGAATTGGGATTAGTTCTTCTTTAAATGTCTGGTAGAATTCAGCAGTGAAGCCATCGGTGCATGGGCTTTTCTTTGTTGGAAGGGTCTTATTGTTGATTGAATCAGCATCTTGGTTATTTGTCTGTTTAGGTGTTCTATGTCTTCATGATTCAATTTACATAGGTTATATGTGTCCTGGAATCCATCCATTTCTTCTAGGTTTTCTGATTTGTTATCATACAGTTCTTTATAGTAATTCCAGATCAATCTTTTTATTTCTGTGGTTTCTGTTGTTATACTTCCTTTTTCATCCCTGATTTTGTTGATTTGGGTCTTCTCCCTCTATTTTTTGCTTTGTTGGGCCAATGGTGTGTCAATTTTGTTTATTTTTTTCAGAAAATCAGCTCTTCATTTCATCAATCTTTTGCATTTTTTGTATCACTTTTGTTTATTTATTCCTTAATTTTAATTATGTCTTTCCTCCTACTATTTTAGGATTTGATTTGTTATTGTTTTTCTAGGTCTTTGAGATGCATTGATAGCTCATTTATTTGGTGACTTTCCAGTTTTTCGATGTAGGTACTAACTGCTATAAACTTCCTTCCTAACACTGCTTTTGCTGTGTTTTGATATGACATATTGTTGTCTTCATTCATTTCCAGAATTTTTTTTTATTTCTCTTTTGATTTCTTTTATGAACCATTGTTTTTGAGATTCTTAAGTTGTTGGTTTCAAGCTTCAATCCATTGTGATCAGAGAAGGTACATGGTGTGATTTTGATATTTTTGAATTTGCTGAGACTTGCTTATGGCCTAGTACGTCGTCTATCCTAGAGAAAGCTCCATGCACTGTAGAGAATGTGTATTCTGCCACTGTGGAGTGAAAAGTTCTGTAGATATCAGTTAGATCCTTTTGGTTCATAGTGTCAATTAGCTCTGTTGTTTCTTTGTTGATTTTCTGCTTGGTTGATCTATCCAGTAATGAAGGTGGGGTGTTGAAGTCCTCTGTTAATATTGTATTGGAGTCAATGTCACCCTTTATCTGTTAACAGTTCTTTTAGATAGCCAGGTGCCCCATTGTTGAGTGCATATACATTTATCATGGTCACATCTTCCTGTTGTATTGATCCCTTATTCATTACATAGGGTCCTTCTTTGTCTCTTTAAGCAGTTTTTGTGTCAAAGTCTATTTTGCCTGATATTAGGATTGCTATACCTGTCCTTTTTTTTTCCTTTTAGCATGGAATATCTTTTTCAATTCTTTCACTTTCAGTCTACATGTATCTTTGTTGGTGAGGTGTTTCTTGTAGTCAGCAAATAGATAGGTTTTGTTATTTAATCGATTTGGCCAGTCTGTATCTTTAACTGGAGAGTTGAGGACAGTTACATTCTAGGTAACTATTGATACCTAACTACTTGGGCCTATCATTTGATTTGGATTTCTTTTGTACTTTTGGTGGGATAATTTCTGTCTTCACATTCTTTCATGATAATGGCTTTCTTTCTGTGTTTCTGTGTATAGCACATCCTTAAGCTTCTTTTGTAAGGCTGGACAAGTGGTGACAATTTTTTTCAATTTCTGTTTGTTATGGGAAGTCTTTATTTCACCTTCATTTATAAATGAGAGCTTTGCAGGATACAGTATTCTGCATTGACAATTTTTTCTCTTAAGATTTGGAGTCTATCTTGCCATTGTTTTCTATGGCAAGGGTTTCTGATTTTTTTCTGGTCATGTCTGTTAGGAATTCTATGTGCTTCTTGTACTTGGATATTTTTTTCTTTCTGCAAATTAAGGTAGCTTTCTGTAATTATTTCACTAAGTAGGCCTTCTAGTCCCTTCTTTCTTTCCACACCTTCAGCCACTCCTGAGACCCACTTGTTGGGTCATTTGATAGTATCCCTTATATTGCCAACACTATTTTTAAGTTTTCTAATTTCTCCTTGCTTTTGTTCCAATTGTAAAATTTACAGAGATTTGTCTTCTAGCTTAAATATTCATTCTTCTACCTCACCAATTCTGTTGATAAGGCTTTCCACTGCATTTTTTATTTGATCTATTGACTTTTTCATTTCTAGTATTTCATTTTGATTTCTCTTTAAGATCTCAATTTCTTGGGAAAAAATTTCGTTCATATCATATTTCACTTTCTTTAGTTCTTGGATTTGCTTCTGATTGCTTTTGAGTAATCTTACAATTAATTTTTTGAATTCCACTTCTGGCTGTTCCTCAATCTACTCATCTTCACATTTTAATATTCAAATGTTGTAGTCTTCCTTTAGAGGGCTCAGAGTGCCTTCCTTATTCTTGTTTTTTGAATTTCTGCATTTATTTTTAGGCATTTATAGAATTTTTTTCTATCTGATGTCTTTTATCTTTGATTTATGCCACTATGTGGCTTAGTGGAAAAGCTAGATTTTCAGTGGATACCAAGAGGTGTATGGTAGGTGTGGCCAGGGAGCTCTCTGTTCAGTGCTCTAGGTTGGAGTGAGTATCAGGGTAACACCCAAGTTGGGCATGGTAGCTCTCTTCTGGTTAATTGGATAGAGAGCAATGGCCACCTCTGTTGGTATAACCACCCCTTCTCCTTCAACCTGAGGAATGTCCAAGTGTTAGTCCCCAGTGTGTTCACTCATCTGCACCACCTTATGTACCACACATATGATCTGCAGAGTTTCCTGTGAGCACAGTTCCTCTGTTATGAGCTGCTCTAGGCAACCAAGTAGCTCTGAGAGTATGAAGCAGCACTCTGTGACTGCCCAGAAACCCATCTACACCCTGCCTCCTCTCACACAGTCATAATGTTTTTTCAGTCTCAGCTTCCAGGGCTCTCAGGGTCAAGGAGGGCCAGTGGGGCCACTCCACTCTGCTAGCCCATCCTGTCTACAAGGAGATGGAGGTGTTTCCAGAGCCACTGTCTATGTGTTCCAGCACTCTGGATGGAGTCCAGTCCTCCCAATTAGGTTTGATGTCAGTGGGGAATGCAGGTCTTTTTGGTAGGATCTGTGGTTCACAGGCGTGCAAAATACCCACCAACTGCATCCCTAGTCACTTCACAATTGTGCTGGGCAGGTAGGGGCTTCCCATAGGTGGCACTTTACTTCCATAGGGATAGCTCCCCTCCCCTCCCATTGCTGAGTGGGTGCAGCTGGCCAGGTGGAGAGCATCTCCCTTGGTTGCTCTTGAACTGCTGTGGTTGCCTCCTCTGGGTGGAGGACGACCCCAATAATTGCTGGGTGTGCATACACGAGCTGGGGCAGCTGTTACTGCGTGTGTCCAAAAATGGTGCCAGCCCTCCTACTGCTGGCTGCAAGTCTCTGTTGCAGCAGGGAGAGGGGTTGGGTAAGAGATGCACCATTTTTTCCCCCAGCTTTGGGTGAGCAGTCACCCAGCTGTCCTGAGGGATCCAGGTCAGACCCAAAAAGGTGAAGGCGTGGGCCTGTTGAGTCCAATCTTACCTGCTTTCCAGGGAAGGTGCCTTAGTCCCCAGATCCAAGCTGCTGAGTCTTTTGCTGCATGTGTGCTCTTCTGCACAAGTTTGGGCCATTTCTTTTTTTTTTTTTTTTTTTGACAGGCAGAGTGGACAGTGAGAGAGAGAGACAGAGAGAAAGGTCTTCCTTTGCCATTGGTTCACCCTCCAATGGCCGCCGCGGCCGGCGCGTTGCAGCCGGCGCACCGCGCTGATCCGATGGCAGGAGCCAGGTGCTTTTCCTGGTCTCCCATGGGGTGCAGGGCCCAAGCACCTGGGCCATCCTCCACTGCACTCCCTGGCCATAGCAGAGAGCTGGCCTGGAAGAGGGGCAACCGGGACAGAATCCGGCGCCCCGACCGGGACTAGAACCCGGTGTGCCGGCGCCGCTAGGTGGAGGATTAGCCTAGTGAGTCGCGGCGCCGGCCTGTTTGGGCCATTTCTACTTCTTTCCCAGGATCTCCCACTGAGGTTCCCCTTCAGCTTTACCCTGAGAGAGTATTTTCTCCACTTTTATTATTAATTTCATCCAGCCTAAATAAGACTGCCCTGTTGTTCCTCTGCCATGTTGGAAATCCCCCTAAGTATTGTTTTAAACCCTATGAATGCATTAAATCATGTCGTCTTCACAGCAGACCCATTAGAAAATAGTATTAGTATCATGTTTATGCTTATTTTCAAAGATAATGGAAGCACAGAGGGGTTAAGTCATTTTCTCAAGGTGACACACCTAGTATCTGCCAGAGCTGAGATTCAAACCCAGAGAACCTTGTTTCAGAATCTATGGCAATACACTTGGAATTTATATTGCTATATAAGGTTTCCTTTAGATAGCATGTGCATAATATCTTCCTAAAACATTACTTTCTGTATGATTTTGGTACAACCTCATTGCGATAATACAGTGTATTTGGAACTTCACTTTTAAGGGGATCCACTGATAATGCTGAAGTACAAAAATCACAGGTGTGTTAGTGACATTGATGTAACTTTGATTTAGCAATCCTGGAAACTATTCCTTTTAAACTTCTAATTGTGTGAGATCATAAATTGCTCAGTGTTAAGCTTTTTTGGTTGGTTTTGTTATTTTTAGCCATAGACATTTTTCTTGGCATAGGGCTACACTATTTATTTTCTTAATGGTTGGTCTTGGATAAGTCTAAAATTTGTAGAAAAACTCAATAGATAGGGGTGGCTTTCAGGATGATAAGAAACCCAGTAAAAGACTGGTTTGTAGGGAGGAGAGAGGAGAGGTGCAATGCAAGATATGAGTTTCTGTTCTGGACTTGGTAATACTGTTTTCATATCTAAGTGCAAATGCCAGCTACTAAGTGGCTATCTGACTGTATTATTCTGAAGTGTCATATGGGCTGAATACATTCATTTAAAAGTAATTCACATAGAGCTGGTATATATGAATGTAAAGAAAAAATCAAGCCACTGAGAATATTTTCAAAATATCTCCATTCCTTTCTTGCAGGTGTGTAAACAACACAGAAGACATTTAAATATTCAGTCAATCGTTAAAGAGTCAATAAAATTCCCTACTCCATCTCTTTCAGGCTCCACCTGCTACAGAGTCTCTTTCTTAAAACATTTTAGTGTGTTTAGCACTTCACAGTAAAAGCAGTTTCTACAGAATGAATAAAACTATATTGTTCACATTGTCTTCTTTCTTCTTTCCTATCTTCCACTTGATATTTTGTTACATAAATATCAATTCTTTCTGATGTAAGGATCTCTCATTTCTTTGGCCCCTCTACTGCTTTCCTCCCTTTTCCGCCAATTCATTCATTTATCTCAATTCCAAAGGATGGTGAAGGAGAAGAGCTTAAGATCTCTCCAGTCTGGGAAAAGACAATGGGAGAGAAGAAGAAGGCCATAGGAGAGGGTGCAGGGAGATCTGCAAGGAAGATAAAACATGAACAACATTTTTTACCTTCAAGTAGGGTTTTGAGGCCCAGGATGAGAATGTTTCAAGAAGGAAGCTAAGTTCTTCTCAGCTGACTGCTATTCAGAGGAGCATTGAAAAATGGCCTTTGGAGTTGGTGGCTTTAGCAGATGACGATGTTCATAGAAGCAGACTGGGGTAGGTTAAGGAGGAAGAGGAATTTGAGGGAGTGGACTGAAAAGAGTAGAAGTTTGACTTTTGGGGCCGGTGCCCTAGCTCAGTTAATCCTCCGCCTGCAGCGCCGGCATCCCATATGGGTGTCGGGTACTAGTCCCAGTTGCTCCTCTTCCAGTCCAGCTCTCTGCTGTGGCCTGAGAAGGCAGTGGAGGATGACCCAAGCGCTTGGGCCCCTGCACCCACATGGGAGACCAGGAGGAAGCACCTGGCTCCTGGCTTCGGATCAGCGCAGCTCTGGCCGTAGAGGACACTGGGGAGTGAACCAACGGAAGGAAGACCTTTCTCTCTGTCTTTCTCTCACTGTCTGTAATTCTTCCTGTCAAATAAATAAATAAAATCTTAAAAAAAAAAGAAGTTTTACTTTTTATGAGAGAGTGAGGTGGAAGCTTTGGGTACCATTAAGAGAGGAAAAGAGGGGTTATTGTTTTGAAATGGGTGAGATTTGTGTGTGCTTGCAAACTGGCAAGGACATACTTTGGCTACAGAAGGAAAAAGGAGAACTCATTAGTGCGTGTTGCCAGATGGGCAGCAGGGAATAGAATTTGAAGACACATTCTGGATCAAAACAGGAGAGGACAAGAGGAGCATGGGCAGGGATGCCTGTTGTTCCCCAGGTTTGAAAAATTTAAGAATGTTACAGTTCACCTTGATTATTTTGTGTTAGTTTTTCCCTTATACATATTCTTACATATTTGAAAATTCCTTGAAACTTCTAATATATGTTTATAAAGAAAGATCTTTCATTCCAGTGTTTTTATATGACATGGAAAATAATAGTTCAACTAATTATTTGTTGTAATAATAAAGACCAGAAGCAAAAACCAAAGGCCAGGATCCTGGAGCCTTTCATGTTGACCTCTGTTCTGTTATGAACTTTAAAATCTGTTTTACATCAGATGCTGCAGGAAACAGGATAGGAGAACATGGGAAAATAATATATCTGCTAAGGTTGCCAGACTCAGGCAGATACATACCAAAGAGAAACAAACAGCAATTGATGAGGGTTTTTCAATATGACTAAAAATGCTTTTATGTCATTTGATTTTAAAACAGAGAAAGAATGATGCAGATTTTAGCAAGAAAATAACCAAACAAAACCCAGCTTGAACAATGTAATAACCAAGAATGAAGGCTGCAACGAATTGACAATGGGAAATCCACAAAGCATAAAAGCATCAGTGTTATATTAGGATTCATCATAATTATTAAAAGAACATATTTAGAAATCAAGTTTTTAATTAAATATCCTTGTTTAAAAAATAGGACATGTGTCAAATTTAAAAGAATAAGCTTTACATAGGAAAAATTATTTAGAACTTACTTTGGGGTGGATATTATTTATTCATTAAATGCTCAAACAGTCTCCATTTGCTTAAAAAAACTTGGTGTATTATTGTAACTCTACTCATTTCCACCTCCAACCCACTTGTGTCATTGTTTTTGAAACTATTACTGGTATGTTACTTACCCTTTCTTGATAAGGTTAAAAGCATTGTTAATGGTCTTCCAGTTTCAATAGATGTGGTATGGTGATCATTACAATAATAATAACTGAACAACTGTACAACTACAAATACAATGCCCATCGAATCTACCTACGTGAGCCAACACTTAACATACTCTGTGACAACCATTCCCCCATGTCATGCTGTACTCATAAAGGTCATGTCTGAAAGTCAGATTATAGGACCAAAACATTCATTCCACATAATACAGTGTTTGCTCACTTCCTATAACTCAGTCATTTTCTCTCTTACTTAAGAGGATGAAGTTAGTGAGAAAGGGTGCAGTGTATATACAGTCCTACTGTCCACCTGGTAAATAATGCCACATCTTTCAAGGTTCACTTCAATTCTTATTCTACACACTCTTTCTGAACAACCTGCATCTGAATAGAACTGAGTTCTCTGTTCCGGGAGAGGGCAAAGGAGAAGGAACCTGAACAGCTCCATTTATTATTAATTGTTATTTATTATATTTATATATAATTAAACATATATTTACACTTTTATTCTTTGGCGAGACACGACTCATTTATCTGTATTGCAGTGATAGACTAATCAATGATACGTTTGAAAGTGTATATAAAAATCAGTAATCAAAGCCTGAATGGAGGCTGACTGTATTTTTTAAAGAATTGTATTTATTTCTTTATTTAAAAGATGTAGTGATGGAGGGGGAGAGTGGGTGGGAGAGAGAAAGAGAGATTTTCCATGTACTGGTTCAATCCCCAAATGCCTCTAACAGCCAGGGTTTGGACAAGCCAAATGCAGGGAACCAGGAATTCTCTCTGGTTCTCCCACACAGGTGGTAGAAACTCACATACTTGGGCCATCATCTGCCGCCTCCTAAGTGTATTAGCAGGAAACTGGATAGGAAGTGGTGGCAGGACTTGATCCCAGGCACGGTAGGTATGGGAAGTGAGCTCCCAAGCCACGGCTCAACACTTGGTTCCTCAGCTACCAGCATCCCACTGTGTATTCTCAACTCTTGAATAAGACAGAATTATAACCAAGATTAAAAACCTTTCAATGACAACAGTTTGAAATGAATCTCAGAACTGTCTGTTGGTTTTATTTTCCTGAAATCATTCTAAATTTTCCATTAACAGGAAAACTGGGAGAAGAAAAGCAATAACACAATTGAGGAATTATTTTATTTCTGTAAATTGATTCAAATCTTTACAAAAATTTAATGCTGAGTTGGTTTTGAAAACTAATCATCTTTCATGTTAGAAAAGTTTAAATTGTCAGCTTAAGCCTGTTAAAAATATTTTTATTGCATTCTTAGTAATTTCCCTTGGAAGCATTTCTAAGGGCTCAGCAAAACATTTACAATTTTATAAAACCTTTTAAATTAATTTATAACTTAGCTGTGAGCTTCTTTTTGGGAGACTCAAAACAGTGGGTGACCTTATATCCATAATGTGTATGCTTAAATGTTTTATTACAACCAAGTGAATTAGGATGGAATTATTTAACTTTAGATATCCCATTTCATTTAACAGCAATCTGTTTAGCCCTTTGCTTAAACTAATTTAATTTCATTTTATACAATTGTTAATGTATGCTCTGCTTTGCTTTATTTTCTACTGTAGAATAGCTTCAAGTAAGAAATATTTTTAAAAAGACAAAATTTAATAATTATCACTAGCATTTTATTCACCCGGATGCTTAAGAAACTCCATATTTCTTCATAATCTTGATTAGAAAATATATAATATTTTTAACTCTTTATATAACCAATGTTACATTCTTTTGGTCCACCTTAAAAAAAATCTATTGTTGCTATGGTAACCACTGTGCAGGTGTAACCTGACATCACATTGCCTCAGCCAAACCTACTTTTTTCTTTTCATCCCGAGTCTTCTTTATTCCTATTTTTACTTCTCTTTTTTTTCTTAAAAAATGATTTAAGGGATATACATTTTCTTAGACTTAGCATTTCCATCACATTCACATGATGAGTGAAGTAGTACTTTGTTCATTTGTAATTAGAATTTAATTTTAGATTTGATCTCCCAGGTTATCTGAGGGGTTATTTAGAGAAGTCTTCTTAATATCCGAATATTTAACTTTATTTCTAATATTTATTTCCTGAAAATATAGCCTGGGAGATTTGGGATGTTCATTGAGATTTTCACTGTGCAAAGAATTCCATGGTCTTTTATGTCAAATGTCCATGGGTATCGAAGAATTTCTATGTAGAAGTGCATTATATTGGAAAAACTGTTACCTCAGATTTGACCAAGACCACAAAAATTATGATCAACTACATTGTCATTTACTGTGATAGGTTCTACCATTTTATTGCACAGGGAGTCCTGAAAATTGACTTTGCGATTCTGTCCCATAAACTCTCTCCAGCTCATGTGAATTGCCCACTCAGACTTCAGCCAGAGATAAATTAGGACAAGTGAGAGACAGAGGGGCGGGGCGGGGGAGAGAAAGAGAGAGAGAGAGAATTCTGGAAAGAATTATTGATGGACATTGACTATTACCCACACCTCTGTGGAAAGATTAGGATTGTTTCAAATTCACTTCAAGTATTCTGTGGATGAGACCACCTAAACAGCCTGCTACGTGTCTCATAGACTGTAAGTCACACAATATATAAATTGTGTGATGCTCTTGTGCCACCAGACTAGAGAAATAAAGTGGATTATAAGAGAAAGTGAACTAATGCCAGGGAGCTGTCCTTCTGTGTGTCAGTCTCTAGCTCACTCTCAGTCTCTCTCGCTTGCTGTTTCTCTCTCCCTCTGTCTCTCAAATAAACAACAAAAAAATTAATAAAGTTTGTAAAAAACTGGCATTAAAAGGTAAGTTATTGGGGCCAGTGCCGTGGCTCACTTGGTTAATCCTACTTCTGCGGCGCCAGCATCCCAGCTGCTCCTCTTCCAGGCCAGCTCTCTGCTGTGTCCCAGGAGTGCAGTGGAGGATGCCCCAAGTGCTTGGGGCCTGCACCCGTGTAGGGACCAGGAAGAAGCACCTGACTCCTGGCTTCGGATAGGAGTAGCTCCAGCCTTAACAGCCATCTGGGGTGTGAACCAACAGAAGGAAGACCTTTCTCTCTCTCTCTCTCTCTCACTGTCTGTAACTCTACCTGTCAAATAAATAAATAAATAAAAAGATAAGTTATTTGGGGGCAAAAAATTTAAAACCATATGTAGTTTTTTCATAATACTAATATTCCATGAATGAGGACCGCTCATACTTTGGGATAGTAGTAAAAAATCCCTCTAATCTTTAGGGGTTGTCTCCTTGCCCCAGCTGTAGTCTAGCCCATTGCCCTGGGTTGACTGCTGTACCATCACTATTATCAGAACCAGACCTGCAGTGTCTGGCCTTATTCTTCAAGTACTGGGAGAATGGAGGAGCAGCTAGGATTCTGCAATGAGAGACAATGGCTTTGACCCAAGAAGTATCAGGGCTTTTCTTATGTATAGTAAGGGATTCTTTCTGTGTTTATGTGATTGGTTCTTTAGAAGTGAGGGTTCCACTCACAACCTTGCTAGGATTAGCTGTAAGTTAACTAACTAATCCTAATTTGCTAATCTTAGTATTAGCACATAGGTGTTCTTTCTGCTATCCCACCCATGTTACCATAGGTTTTATAGATTTCCAATTTTAGAAAATCTTCATTCAGTGATACAGATATTATGACTGGGATCACAATTCATGCACTCATACTCATGGATTTCAAAAATTTTTTCTCTTAAATTGCATTTTAAATTAATTTTTTGAAGCCGCTCATACTGCAGAAGTCAAGTATACTCTTATGTCTCGCATTAACGTCTTCCTATCAAGATTAAACAGATAAGCTAGAAGCTCCAGTATTAAATGAAGCTTGAAATTTCAACTTTTGCATAGCACTATACATTTTGCTTACTGAATTAAGTGTGTATTTTCATTCAAAGTAATTGTAGGATTTTTAAAAAATTTCTGGGAGTGACTAGAAAAATCGCTGATTTCATCAAGGAAACAGGAGTGCCCCCCTCCGAAAGTGGTGTTTTGGGAGTGGAATAATTGCTCTCTAGTTGTATTGTCTCATGTATTTATAGATAGATCTTCCGTGTTATTCAAATCTTCTCTATGAGAGATTAGCACTCTACTGTTCCAGGCAGAATCAGCCATCATCAGTACCTTTAGTTTATGTATTGATTATGGTTGCATTCATGTTACAACAGCAGAATTAAGCTGTGTGACAGAGATAACACGGCCTGCAAATCTAAAATGTTTCTTATCTGACTTTGCAAGAAAGGTTTGTTACACTTGACCTGTAACTTTCTTAATTTTTAGTCACCTAATCATTGCTTCAGTGGCATGGGTGTGTAAAAGTTTCCCACTATGCCTGTGACATTTTCAGTGAATTGAGAACTTACCTGGTATTTACAGCAACTTTTAGTTTGAAAAGATTCAAAACTATGAGACAAAATTTCATGACTCTCTATCTTCTTACTGGCTTATCAATATCCACTGTAGCTCTTTTCACTTTCAGTGTACTTTACTTTGAATTTTCTTTTTTCTAATCTTAATATAACTGCTTTCTTTGGGTTAGCATATTCTTGGTACCTCATTTACCCTCAACTCATTTTCAAACTTACTATAGCATTACTTTTTAGATATTATCTTTAAATAGAAGATTATAACAGTATTTCTCAAACCTTTGAATTGGGAAATTTAATCCATTTATTGTTTTGTGAATTTTAATATGCCTGAGTTTTTCCTTGCCTGATTATGTTGCTTATGTCACCCACACTCTTCTGCTCTGGTCCTGTGTTTCCTGTGTTTTCCTTATCTGCTTTTTATTTGATCCATCATGATTACTTATTACTTTTTAAAATTGATTCGTTAAAGTTTTATATCCCATTTCCTTTTGCCTATTATATCTCCTTAAGATCTTAACATACATATTTCAACTCAATTTCTTCTGTTCTTGAATTTTAGCTATATTGATTTATTCCCTACCATAGGATGAGAACATTATCCCATTCTCTTCAGCTCCCTCACCTGTTACAACTTCTGTGTTTTAAATAAAGTGGAATATCATTAGCCATGTTATAAGAATATTCATTATTAAAAGCATTATCGATTATTATATTCAGTTATTTATGTTATGTTTTTTAGTCTATCTTATTATCTACATTTTCTCTTTGGGAGTCATTGCTTGTTTTGCTAATGTACAGAGTGTGTTTATAGAAATAAATTTTCAGAGTGTATTAGTGGAAATAAACTTTAAGAGTGCTTGCATGTAGGAAAAATATTATGCTTATCTCTCACTTGAATGCTTTCCCATCTCAGTCATATTCCTTCAAACGTGTTAACTCCTCTGTAAATAGCCCATTAAACTCCCTTCAATGAAAAATTCAGTTTGTTGACTGTTTTCTGCTAAAATCCTGGATGCAGCAGATTTTATATATTGAAAACTAAAGAAATTACAATGTAAGTCATTACTCATTTTAATTTCAGTAAATTGCCTGAATACTAATGTCACAAAACTGTATATATACAAATATGTATAAAATACATATTCATATGCTTTGGAAATAGGCAATAACAACAACAGCAACTTACAATTATTCTCATGGTGGGTAACAAAACCTCTAATTCACTAAAGGAATAAATTAAGAAAGACAAAGCATAGAATTCCATAAAATGAATAAAATAAATATTATTGATGGAAAAGGAGTCAAGTAGGAGGAAATGGATTGAAATTCACCGAGACAATGCAGGGTATTGCCTCTCAAAATGTGCTCAGTGAATGCACAGTATTAGCACCTCCGGGGATCTTGTTAGAGATATATGTATCGGGATTCACCCAGAACTACCGAGTCAGGCTCTCTGGAGGGGCAGCCAAGAATCTGTGTGAATTTTGAACATTTTTATTTATGTATTTGAGAGAGAGGAGAGGGGGAGAGAGAGAGAGAGCGCGCACTGAGATAGGACTGGGCTGAAGCCTGGAGCTAAGAACTCAGTCCAGGGGTCCCACATTGATGGCAGAATGCAAATTAATTTACTTGTCACCACTGCTGTCCAGGGTGTGTGCTAGGGGGGACTTCAAGTCAACAGAGATCATCAAACATGGGCACTGTGAAATGGGATACAGGCATCCTATCGGTTGTCTCAAACACTAAGCCAAAGGCCCACCAGAATCTGTGTTTGAACAAGCCTTGAGGAGACTCTGACTTAGGTTGAAGGGTAAGAAGCACCAGTGGCTTACAAAGCAGTTTTGAATTATATTTGGTGCTCTATTTTGCTTTTTGCTTTTCTGCTGCTTCCATTGAGGATCTCCTAGGGACTGCCAGAGACATCAGGCCTCTAGACTTCCTAACCGGCTCAAGGTAGAAAGAGAGAATGGGTTACATATGGAGCTCCTTTATGGAGGTAGGTAATTGGTCTCAAAAACCCACAGAGCACCTTCTCTTTGGGTTCATTGCCCAGCTTGGGTCACAGGACTGTCTAACCATTAGCAGGTGATGAGATAATGCTGATTACTGGGTGCCACATGCCTCTACCCTAGAGATACAGCTGGTTGGAATGTATGGGATACATCAATGCATAAATTAGAAGTAGAGTTCATACCATGAGGAGGAGTCATACATGATGGGAAATGAATCAGTGTCAACTCAATATTAGGAGAATATCCATCTTCCCAAATGGCTAAATACATTAATTTTGAAAGTCTATCAGGGGAGCTCATGTGTGGCATAGTGGGCTAAGCATCCGCCTGCAGCACCAGCATCACATATGGGCTCCGGTTCATATCCTAACTGATCCTCTTGCGATCCAACTCTCTACTGATGGCCTAGGAAAGCAATGGAAGATGGCCCAAGTCCTTGGGACCCTGTACCTGTGTGAGAGACCTGGAAGAAGCTCCTGGCTCCTGGATTTAGATTGGCACAGCTCCAGTTGTTGTGGCAGTTTGGGGAGTGAACAGCAGATGGAAGATTTCTCTTTCTGCCTCTCCCTCTCTGTCAGTAACTCTACCTCTCAAATAAATAAATAAATAATATTTTTTTTAAAGTCCATCGGAATCCCTGCTAACAAAGATTAACTCTATTAAAAGCATCAGTGGAGGGGCCAGCGCTGTGGTGCTGTGGGTTAAAGCCCTGGCCCGAGGCGCTGGCATCCCGGCTGCTCCTATTTCAATCCAGCTTTCTGCTGAGGCCCGGGAAAGCAGTACAAGATGGCCCAAGTCCTTGGGTGCCTGCACCTGTGTGGGAGACCCAGAAGAAGCTCCTAGCTCCTGCCTTGGATCGGCGCAGCTCCAGCTGTTTCAGCCATCTGGGGAGTGAACCAGTGGATGGAAGACCTCTCTCTCTGTCCCTACCTCTCTCTGTAACTCTGTCTTTCAAATAAATAAAATAAATCTTTTAAAAAAAAGCATCAGTGGAAAACTGATGATTTTTTAAAACAAAGGTGACTTTTGAAGAACTCAAGGTGATTTAAAAGTTACTGTAGGCAGGCGCCGCGGCTCAATAGGCTAATCCTCCGCCTAGCGGCACCGGCACACCAGGTTCTAGTCCCGGTCGGGGTGCCGGATTCTGTCCCGGTTGCCCCTCTTCCAGGCCAGCTCTCTGCTGTGGCCAGGGAGTGCAGTGGAGGATGGCCCAAGTGCTTGGGTCTGCACCCACATGGGAGACCAGGAGAAGCACCTGGCTCCTGCCTTCGGATCAGCGCTGTGCACCCACCGCAGTGCGCCTGCTGTGGCGGCCATTGGAGGGTGAACCAACGGCAAAGGAAGACCTTTCTCTCTGTCTCTCTCTCTCTCATTGTCCACTCTGCCTGTAAAAAAAGCAAAACAAAACAAAACAAAACACCTTACTGTACATCTAGAGTGATCAAAGCTGTCTACTTAATTTGGCTGATAAAATAAAAATAGCATGCATTGCATGGTTTAAACAACAGAATGTTATTACTCAGAGTTCTGGAGGCTTGAAAGTCCAAGGTGAAGGTGTTGGATAATCTGGTTCCTTAAAGGGGCCTTCTTGCTGATTTACAGATGTGTTCTTCTTGCTGCACAGGCAGAGAGAGGTCATAACTCTCCTGTCTCTTATAGAAGAACCCCAATTTTATTGATGAAGATTTATCCCTCATGTCTGAATTACCTTCCGAAAATGCCCACCTCCAAGTAGCAGCATTACATTGGCAATCAGTTTCCACATGTGAATTTTGGGAGACAAAAATACCCAGCCTATGGCACCTACAAAACCTATTGAAGTAATAATAGAAGAATACATTAGTGGGACTGCATAGAGATCTAAAATATATAAATTAGAACTTAATATGTAAAAAAGATGGCCTTTCATTTTATTGTGCATCTCAGAAGTACATTTGGCATATTTGGCTACCCATCTGTAGGAAAAGTAATAAGATCATTTTGTTACATTATTCACAAAAATAAAGTCTAGAAGGTTTAAAGATATAAAATACACATAATATCAGTAATACAAGAATATTTGTGTAACTGTATCATAGGAAGACCTTTCAGAATCAATTCAAGAAACATTGCAAAGAAAAATTAAGAATTCTGGTTACAAGCTGCCGGCGCCGTGGCTCACTAGGCTAATCCTCTGCTAGCAGCGCCGGCACCCCAGGTTCTAGTCCCAGTTGGGGTGCCGGATTCTTTCCCGGTTGCTCCTCTTCCAGTCCAGCTCTCTGCTATGGCTCGGGAGGACAGTGGAGGATGGCTCAAGTGCTTGGGCCCCTGCACCCACTTGGGAGACCAGGAGGAAGCACCTGGCTCCTGGCTTTGGATCAGCGCAGCGCCGTATGGGGGGTGAACCTCCTACGTGGATATTTCTAGCTATGGATTCGTCTGCTTTTCTTTAGGATTTTTTTCTCAAAAGTTCTAATCTTCTCCCATTAAGGGTAATGTATCTATTTTAATTAAGTAATTATTTACTTATTTGTCTTTTAGAAGTAGGCAGAGAAAGTTCCCATGTTCTTCACCCCCAGAATGCCACCATGACAGAGTTGAGGTGGGGTTGGGCTACAGCTGGGCTGGGGCCAAAGCCATGAGCTAGGAACACAATCCAGGTCTCCTCTATGCATAGTAGGATCACAGTTACACCACCACTGTCTCCCAGGGACTGCAGTGGTGGGAAGTTGGAGTCAGGAGTTAAACTAGGTGTTAAACCTTGAACCTGCTAGGCTAAAATGTCAATTCCCGTGTGTCAGCGTTTTTGGTAGTTTTTGTTTTTGCTTTTCATTTTATTTGAAAGGCAGAGACAGAGATAAAGATGTTCCATCTGCTGTCTCATTCCCCAAATGCTCACAGCAGACAGGTTCTTTCACGTGGGTGCCAGGGGCCCAAGTACACCTCGCAAGGTGCCCCTTGGCAGGAAGTAGAATGAGAAGCCAAGAAGTCAGGGCGGGCTTGAGCCTGGCATTCCACTGCTGTAAATGTCCACCCTCATATATCTTTATTTACGTATTCGTTTTAAGATTTATTTGTTTATTTGTATTCAGAGTCAGAGAGAGAGAGGGAGATGGAGACGAAGAAAGAGAAAGAGTTCTTCCATCAGATGGTTCACTCCTCAGGAGGCCACAATGGCCAGTGCTGAGCCACACCAAAGCTGAGAGCCAGGAGCTCCATCAGCGGCTCCCATATGATCGTAATGATAGGCTTAAGAGTCAAAGGGCAACAGTTTTCTAAACACCTGGGCTATCCTCCAGTTCTTCTCCTAGGCCATTAGCAGAGAGCTGGATCTGAAGTGGAGCAGCTGGGACTTGACCCAGTACCGATATAGGATGCTGCTGTCAGACAGCAGCTTGACCCGCTATGCCACAACTAACTTTTAAAAGAACTTAGTAAAGTCTGCTAAAATTCTGTGCTAGAGAAATGTGTATGCTCAGTTCACTGTTGCCCTGAACTTGCCTCTCTTATTCCTCTGCCAGTCTTCAAATTAATGTGTTAACCTTGAAGAATGTAAATCAGGATAAGGGTAAACATTTGGAAAACTAAATGCTTATGGAACACAAATAGCTCTTTACATTTGATAAGTTCAGTTATATCAGTTCTCTGAGTTTCAGCTTGTTGCAGTCTTTGTTTTGCTGTCAAAATCATTGGTTTTCAATATAGGCAACTTTGCTGACTGAGGACACAACTCCCTAGTTAGGGCACGAGGTCTTTATTTCCATTTCTTTGTGGCCACTTCATTTTCAGCCATGTAATTCGTCTACTTAAGGACCTGTCACCAAGGAGGGTTAGTTATTTTTCAGAAAGTGGGAACATACTCTTTAGAAGAAAAAACAAAAGCAGTCGGAATTCTTGAGTTTATCTTTGGCTCCCTGAAAATATTTTCTTGATCTTCCAATTCTCATTATGGCCTGTCTTCCGTAGTCTGCAACCGCATGCTATCCTCAGACCCTTAAGCACAACTCCAAGTCAGCCGTCCAACAGTCATGTCCCAAGCAACACGAAATAATCTTTACCTGTTCCCCTAATGAAAATGTAAATTCCACAAGGATGAATACTCAGATCTTATCAAAATGTTACAGGAGCATTTGATTAAAAATTCACATGTAGATGTCAGTACATGGGAAATCCCCAGGATGAATACTGCATTTTAAAACTGGACTTTATTATCCTAATTTCTGCTGTTGATAGATGATATGTTAGCATGTCTGTGTTTCTGTATTAGGTCGCCCTGCCCCCGTCTGCACAGTGATGTATCACATTCTTCCTTTAGAAAGAATAAGACACTTAATACTACACACTCTGTGTCAAAATTGGTGACTTACAAGTCAGTGAGGTTCTTGATAATTTTTTGTCTGTGAAAAATGGGAAAAATAGAGACCCTGCAGTGGATTTTTATAAAGCCAAATTGATTCAGCTTGCAGACTCCAATGTATGCATAAATTTATGTACAAATGAAATAATTGCTATGATACGAAGTACTTTTATCTTGAATGTTCTAACCTTGATAAAACATGACACTATTATATAGCTCCCAATTTTAAGAACATCAATAAAATAATATTGCAACACAATGTATTTTGAGCTCTTGAGAGGAAAGGACTTTGTCTTATTCTACGTTGTATCCCTGCTATATAAAACATGTCTGTCATATTTTAGCTTCCAATATTTGACACATTCACTTAAGATGTATGTAGACGGGCTGGTGCCATGCAGCAGTTGGTTAATCCTCCCCTAATGGTACCAGCATCCCATATGGGTGCCAGTTCTAGTCCCAGCTGCCCTCTTCCAGTCCAGCTCTCTGCTATGGCCTGGGAAAGCAGTGGAAGATGGCCCAAGTCCTTGGGCCCCTGCACCCACCTGGGAGACCAGGAAGACGTGCTTGGCTCCTGGCTTCAGATCTGTGCAGCTCTGGCTGTTGCAGCCATTTAGGGAGTGAACCAACAGAGGTAAGACCTTTCTCTCTGTCTCTCCCTCTCACTGTCTGTAACTCTACCTGTCAAATAAAATAAATAAAATCTCTAAAAAAAGATGTATGTAGAACAAGATAACTCTTTTAATGCTATCTTTAGAGTTTATGCTGTGGTGTATCTGATATAGAAGGAATCCTATCAAAATGACCATGTGACTTCATAGTATAGGCCTGGTTTGGGCCTTCCAATAATTGTTTTTCCAATTGGAATTATGCGTAATTTATTCTCTTAGGTTCAGAGACAGCAAGTGAATCTAAATTTTCCACCTTCCTTCTTTTCCATACCTTCATCTCTAGAAAACAATCCCTGAAGCATGTTTAAAACTTTCTACCACTGTTCTAAAACAGATCCTCAGCCATCAAAATGATGTGTCCTCTTACTCTAGCTGACTACTTTCTTATCTATCCTTAAATGTAAATTGTGCTAAAATTAACTAAAAGACAGGAACCTAATTTAAAATTCCTGTGGCTCATTAGTCACATCCATAGTGTTGGAAGTACTTTTAAGGCAATGCCTTTTGGTCCTGGGGAAATTGAAAACACACAACATGTCTTGTTAACAGTGATTCTTTTCCCCCTGGGAAACTTGGCAAATGACCTGAAGAAATATTTACAGTATATTTTGTCCTCTATGTTAATTAGACTTTTGTGTTTGTTCAACTTTAATAATTTAATCTACATAATTTAATTTTGACAGCTGATATTTTTTATCTATGCCCTCTAAAGGAAAATAGTTAGGAATCCAACTCCATAACACACATTTTTCCTTTTTGTGAGCATTTAAGTACTTACTTTCACTCCACTGTAGTTAGCTTTATCCTGCAACAGTAGAGTAGCAAGTTCTTACTTGTGGGTTCCTCTAGTCTTTATACTTTCATCCTTGACAGAATCAGTCTTTTCCTTCTGCAGGAAATCAGGCCTCCATCCTCACTGTACCCACAACTCCAACCCTTATGCTTACTCATAACGAAGACACTCAGTGTTAAGGGAGCAGACAGAGAAGACTGTGGTTAAGAACAAAGTGGTCCAGGTGTGAACATTATGGCTCAGCTGGTTAAGCCACTGGTTCAGGTGGCTACATCACTTACTGGGATGCTTGAGATCAAACCCCTCCTGTACTTTCAATCCAGTTTGCTGCTAATCTACACCCAGGCAGGCAATCTATGATGGCCCAAGTACTTGAGTTTCTGCCACCCATGTGAGAGAACTCGATGGAATTTCTGGTTCCAGCCTCAGCTGTTGCAGGAATTTGAGGAATGAACCAATAGATGGAGATCTCTCTCTTTCTGTCACTCTGCCTTTCAAATAAATAAATAATAACAAAATTAAATGTGGCACATATATCTAGTTTATTTATGCCACACATTAATAAATATTAAAGACATTTATTTATGCCAGGTATACATCCTAGGACTAAAATGTTGGAAGTTCAACCATATATTTCTTAGTAAATAGAATTGCATATATGCAAATTTCTATTACCAGTATGATCATAAATGACAATACAGAACAGAACTACAGCAAGAATGACCATGAGAAAACACAGTATCTCAACATCCTTATAACATAGGCAAAGGACCTTAGAAATTGAGACCTTGTGTTCAATTGTCCAGTGTCAAAGGACTTCCCACTAAATGGCCCCAAGCTCCATATCAAGCACTTTATTGCTGGCATGCCATTGCACATGCTGTCCTTGAAATCATTGAAAATCTCTTGGACTATTATACTTTTTCTTTTTTTCTCCTAGAACAGGATATAATTCAGATTTATGGACACATCTATGCTGTCACAAATATTTACAATTGGCCTTGTACCTTCCTGCCTTCATTTTAAACATGTATCTTTTATTTTTTCTAATTTACATTCTCTATCCATTAATCATGTTTAACACTATTTTTTCATTAACCACTCAAGAAATATTCTCTATAATCAGATTCTAGAGTCTTATTAATGGTGTTTTAATATCTACATTCTTAGTATTAAACAAAATTTATTAGCTTTCTCTGTAGAGAAGTGATGATGAATACTCAAATTATAAGAAACTGGCACATTTATATAAATAGTAAAAGTAATAATTTCATAATCACAAGAATATTGTGGAGCTAGTTTCTTAACTGAAATACTTTGTTGTTATGTTGCTCCAGCAATATATTTTCTGTTTCCAGTTTCCAAATGATGACTAAATATTACTCTTTCTAGAGCAGGAAGTGTTACAAGATAATTTTCTAATGGAAAGGAGAAATCATGCCTGCCATAAAACTAATGCAATCAAATATTTTAATTCATTAATTCATGGGGGAGCAACACCAGTTCAAAGAAAACTCAAAATACCTCAGATTTGTAGCCAAGTAAGTACTACTGAAATAAATTTACAAATCAATGCAAAACTTGCTAAACTGACCAATAGCCAGCCATTGGTTAAATGCATTCTACCAGACACAGGTCGTATATTTATAGACAGAAATTGTTTCATTTCTAACACTACTAATTTTTAGGAAGTTAATGTCCATTTCTACAGAGATGTAAACTAGCCTACTCAGTGTCAAAACAGGTGCACACTCCTATAGAATCAGCTAATTCACCAGAAGCTATGGCGTTCCATTAGAAAGATATGTGATAGTCCTTATTCCCCATGTGGAACTTTTCTATAATTTCTCTCTCCATTGTGATTTAACAAATTCAGATAAAGATTATTCTTGATCACAAAATAAGGAAGGTCTCAAGATTTGGCCCAACTACTGTTATATATGAAGCCAGGGTAAGACCCAGGGCCAAGCAGTATTGAACAATCACAAGAGTAACTTCTTTCTAGAAGTTCCCATGAGAAATCTTATTGGGTTTTAATTTTAAAGGCATCTCTGATTTGCTGTCCTAAGAATAGAAAATCAAGATTAAAAAAGCTTCTATATTTCATCTGTAGTACATGTACATTTCAATGAACTTGTTCTTCTCTTCAAGTCCCCAGAACATAGTCATCTTGGGACAAAGAAATGAGTTTTCTTCTCATCTCTGTAATTTTACAGCCACTTGCCAGGGCTGTTTTCTTGAAGTACTTTGTAGGCATTAGTTTATAGATAACATGATTCTGTAAATTTGGCTTGTCATATTTGATTAAATAAGCATTCTTCTTAACAGTGATACTCCAAGTGAGGCCTTGATTGCAGAATCAACTTTTTTTCCAATTATATTTTGGTAGAATGGCAATAGATTCTTAATGAACCTAGGAAAATTATTGAATTACCATGAAATATTAGAAGACTAAAGAATTTCTAAAGGGGCCATGGAAAATCAGATATTATTTTCAAATGTTTCATTTCAGATAATGAAAGCATAAGCTGTTAAATTTTCATACTTCATTAGATTTTAGGTTAGAACTGTTCTGAAGCTATTTTATTTTTAACCCAGACTTAGATTTGTCTTCATGATGTCATCAAAAGGCTTTACCTTAGTGTGTTTTTTCAGTTGTCAATAGTGTGATGTATCTGGTATAATCCTTTTCCAAGGTGTTTTGACTTTCCATGTCCATGCTAGTCTTTCTTTGCCAAAAACAAGCAAACAAAAAACACTGATAGCTTATAGAAGAGTCATTATATAAGCATTAGAGTAAAACAAACTATTTATAGATGATAGAGACTTAATAGCTCTTATTAACTTATTACTGAAGATTTTCAAATGTGAAAAAACTAATAATAGCTCACAATAAAACTCTGTGAGTGACAACAATGCTGGTTGCTTCTGCAATATGAACAATATGATGATAAAGTAATTCCAAAAGTAAATAAGGATAAACTATCTCTCTGCACAATGTTAAGCTCCTTTTAAAAAATTCAGTAAATATCACACATAATTTATAAAAAAGGATGAGAGGGGTGGACATTTGGCTGTGCAGTTAAGTGAAAACTTGGGAAACCTACAATCCATATTGGAATGTCTGGTTCTAGACCTTGCTACTCTACTTCTAATCCCATTGCCAGCTAATATGCACTTTGGAAGGAAGAAGATGGTGGCCCAAGTACTAGGATACTTGTGATATATGTGGGAGACCCAGATAGAACTCTGAGCTCCTGGCTTTAGCCTGACACATTCTCAGTTGTTGCAGGCATTTGCAGAATTAACCAGCAAATGGAAGATCTCTCTGTCTCTGTCACCCTCTCACTTTCTCTCTCCTTCTCATGTATGTATGTTTATGTGTGTCTGTGTGGTCTCAATCTCTTTCTCAACTTTTCAAATAAACTAAAAAGTAAGTAATTAAATATTTTAAAAATGAATGAGCATGGTTTTATAAAAATAATTATTAGATATTATATACATAATATAGAAAGAATATACCTAAAATATGAAGTAAATAGATTCAATAAGACATGAGATCTAGACATCTGTATTTTCATACAACTCTATGGGTAAGTTTAACTTGTATAGATCCAAATTAAGAAAATCAGATTTTGGCTAAATAAACAAGGTAAGTAATTACTGAAATTATGGTAAGTGATACTATACTATTGTTGTCTAATATCTTTAAGCAAATTCCCAGGTCTGTGAAATATATAGGAAAAATAAATTGAATTATTTCTTGAGACCCTGAATTCATGCTTCTTTGAGCATAAAAACCTATTATGGTCTATAAGGATATCAGTATGGTTGTACCACATTTTTAAATGATTTTGTATTTGTGCATTTGCCTACTTGCTTAAATTTTTTGTAACCCCAAAATTAACACTCTTGATCATGAAAGTTTTCAGCTGAAGTAAAACAAGGCACTACTTTCCTCTTTTGTTTCACTTCTCATATTATAATCCAGACTTTCAAGGTCAACTTAATCTGAAACATCTACCTGTATTCCATAAATAGTAAACAATGAATTCCACAAGTAGTGTTTAAGTAGTGAACTATAAATATTCCATAAATAGTGAACACTAAAAATATTTTCAGATGTAGTCAATTTGTCTCCAATTGAGAATCACTGATCAAATACTTTGTTTCAAATTTCAGATACCACTAGTAGCTAAGTGATCTTGATGAGGATAATAAACTATTCTGAACCTCAGTATCCTCAGCTGTAAAATCGACATGATAGTTTTACTAATTCAAATAATTAAGGAGATAAATGACTTAATACTGTTCAAGCCTCATGTGAAACATCATCATAATAAGCACTCAAATGAATGAAAATGTTTATTTCATTATTGATTATAGATAGTTAAGTAGGAATCAAAATAAATATTTGCATGGTAATTTCAAATATAGCTGCTTAGAATGACGAGTTAAACAAAGGTAGTTGTTTTCCTGGAAATCTTAAAATATTTTGTTGATTTAGTCCCATTTAAGCCCACAGAGTTTAAAATTTTTTGCTCAAGATTTATTATGGCCTGTAGGCTAATAACTAGGCTGCTTAAATTTAATCTGCAGAGTTGTCATTAAAATATTTTCCTGAATTTCTGGAAGAATAAGAAGTCACTGCCTATTTCCCCATAGTTAAATAGGTTTCCCTATAGACAGGTACAAGTTCTCTGGAGCAAATGCCATGTCCTGCTGATTTTCTATTCACCACACTGACCATTATATTTTCAATAAGCCCAATTCTGATAGTATACAATTTCCTAGGAAAATTTTTTAAACTTAATGTTAACTCTTGGAAAGCACTGATTTATTATTTGAGTTATCTGAAGTAGCTAAAGAAAAAACAAGTCTCAACACAAGTAATGAAAGAATATATGAAAAGAAGGATGCTGAAAGATCTTCTCACTTCTAAATAACAGCTTCCAGTGATGTGTTTAAAATTTTTTAAAGATTTATTTATTCATTTGAGAGGTAGAGTTACAGACAGAGAGAGGAAGAGACAGAGAGAAAGGTCTTCCAAATGTTGGTTCACTCCCCAAATGGCTGCAATGGCTGGAGCTGGACAGATCCAAAGCCAGGAGCTTGGAGCTTCTTCCAGGTCTCCCATGCAAGTGCAGGGGCCCGAGGACTTGGGGAATCTTCCACTGCATTCCCAGGCCAGAGCAGAGAGCTGGATTGGAAGAGGAGCAGCTGGAACATGAACTGTTTCCCATGTGGAATGCTGGCAACACAGACAGAAGCTTAGCTTATTATGTCACAGGGCTGGCCCCAAGAACTAAATTTAAATTAATTTTTAAGTGTATGTAGAGAGTACAATATCTCCTCGTTTAGATTGATGACAATGAAACAAATGGGAAGATGGATACATTTAGAGCATGATATACAGTCCAGGAAACACAAGACATAGTAAATCAAGCCAGGATGCATTTAGAGCATGATTTACAGCCTGGGAAACACAAAACATAGTAATTCAAGCCAGCAGGGTAAGTTCGAAACTCTTGCTTCCAGTTAGATCTCTCTGATGTGTCTCGTAGGCATGGAAGGGTGTCTGGAGATGTCCTACTCCCTGCTAAGATCCGAGTTGGGCAGTGGTGTATCTTCCGGAGCCTCAAGCTGTAGAGATTCTAGAGGAAGGCAGACACAGTATATGGCATGGTATTTTAGGTGAAGAGAAAGATAAATAATATGAAGAGACTACTTCTAAAATCTAACAGAGAAAACAAGGCCAAGCAGAGATATCAAGAGCTTCAGAATCCAAGACACCTGGTGTAGAGGAGGACTGCAATGGGAACCTAGAGCAGTTCTCCCAGGCGTTGGGTTATTTACTTTGCTTTTTAATGCAGAGTCTCACTTCTTGGTGGAACTATCAGATAAGGGCCTACTTCACTCAATGCTCAACAAATGCTTATTGAACAGGTTAGTATCTGCCAGGCAATTTCATAGGAGCTGATGATATAATGGTAAGTATGTTCACAATCAACCACAGCTTCTGTGTGAGCATATAACTCCATTGTTGGGAGGATGCCATTATGTAGAGAGGGATCCAAAAATATGATCCTTTGTCTATTCTATATCAAAAAGGCTATAATGAAACCAAAGCTGAGCATCAACGGCCCAAGTTTCATTCAATAGCCAAAGAGAATCCAGATCCAACTTACATGTCAACCTTTCAATCTTCAGGGCTGGCATTGTGGCTTAGTGGGTAAAGCCACTGCTTGCACTGCCAGGATCCCATCTATGCATGAGTTCTATGCCCATCTGCTCCACTTCCTTTTAAGCTCCCTGCTAACGCACCTGGGAAAGCAATAGAAGATGGCCCAAGTGCTTGGGCCCCTGTATCCATGTAGGAGACCTGGAAGAAGGCCTCGGGTCTTAGCTTTGGGTGGGCCGAGCTCCAGCTGTTATGGCCATTTGTGGAATAAACCAGCAGATGGAAGAGCTCTCTGTTTCTCTCTGCAACTCTGCCTCTCAAATAAATAAATAATTCTTTAAAAAAATCTTTTCAATTTTCTGGGGCCTGAGGAGTCATAGATATCAGGCAACAGAAATAGGGGAAAGGAATATGCTAGTAAGTGGAAGAATATTTATGCATTATATGGGAAAGGGCCAAAGTAATTCTCAGAATCTGTAAGTTGCTTTATTTTTGTTCTTTTATGGTCTTTTTGCTGGTTGACGTTTTGATTGTCAACTGTGATGGCTCAGGTAGGAATGATTTTTTCACATGAAATGAGACTATAATGAAGCATGAGATTTGCTTGCGGTCATCTTGGATTTCATCCGTTAAATCAGGTGGCTGGGAAGAAGCTTGTCCTTAAACCACACTGTTCTCAAAGAGAAACAGTATTAGGGTGGGGGTGGGGACATAACTAGGCAGTGCCATGGGTGTGGGGAGCAACTGGGAGCAACTCAGACTAGACTAAGTTACTGGAATTAAGACTTATTCTATGCATCTGCTCTCCCACAATATGGCGCTGAGAAGGGAGTAACAGCTTCTACACAGCTGCCTCCAGTTCAACCAATAAACAGCAGGACTTGCTCCTGATTGGAGGAGAGCAGCGTACTCGGCGTGTGGGTAGCAGAGTTGGGATTGGTGGAAGAGGACTATAAACGAGGAGAGAGACAACATGCACGAGGGAACATCTATCTGAAGGAACACCTGTGCAGCCCCCGAGAGAGCCGGCCAGCGGTGTGCCGCTCCCCTGCGGAAGTGGGGAAAGTGGCAGGGGCCCCGCCCCTCCACGGAGGTGGAAGGGACGGTAGCCAACCCGGGAAGAACCAGCAGCAAACCCGGGGAGGGCCGAGCAGACAAAAGAACAGCGCAGGGTCCTGTGTCGTTCCTCCGCGAAGAGGGGGAGCGACATAATGGTGCCGTGACTCGGATATGAAGCCTAGGCAGGATTCAGTGTCACTCCTCCACGAAGAGGGGGAGCGACACATGGGTAACAACTAAAAGGCATTAATTAATTAACTAAGTTAACTTCTCATCATGAAAATAAAATTCTATTATTAGCAAATAATATTCTACGTACACTGTGGGATGATGGTGATAGTGGGGAGGCAGAAATCGGAGAGACTTGCTTAAGGAAGTGACTGAGTTTTGTATTTGCTTTCCCAAGATGCCATGGATGTCTGGGCATAAGCAATATTCCAAGCAATGGGAATTCAAGGGCACAGAGACTAGGTGAGAGGAATGCGGAAGTGCTCAATCCTGAAAGATGGCCAGTAAGGCTGAAACGTGGCGATCCAGGAAAGCTGATTTGTGAAGCAGCAAAGTAACCAGAGGCCAGGGCAACGTAGGGTCTTCCAAGCCATCAGCAGGATCTGGTTCTGTTTCCTAAACTTAACAGACAAATCATGGAAATTACTTTAGCAGATGGTCAGTGATTAGATTTGCACTTTAAAATCACTCCTTTGACATTTATGATGACTAGATTGCAGATGGTATGATGGTTAATTGTGACTTACCTGGACTAGGCCGCTGAACCAGATCCTTGGTTAAACGTTACTCTGGATGTGTCTGTCAGGGTGTTTCTGAATGCCATTCACCCTGGGATCCGTAGCCTGAGTGAAGCAGATTGCTCTCCCAAATGTGGGTGGCCCTCAGTCCACCCAATGAAAATCTGAATAGAATCACAGGCCGAATTAAGGGCAGTTCACTCCCTACCTGAGCTGGGACATCAGCTTAGGTGTGAGAGAGAGGAAGGTGCTATAGGCAACACTCTCCCGGGCTCCTCACATTGGATACTGGAGCCACTGCTGGTTAGATCTGATGGGGAAGATCCTAGCAGTCTGAGGTATTAGATACCTGTGTGGAGGTCTCCTAAAGGCAGATCTGGCCTGGAGCTATCCATGTCAATTTTCTCTCTTTAGACATAAATTGATGAGATTCTTAGAGAGACATGGAATTACAAGAAATGATAATTTAAGATTGAGATTTGGGGCCAGCTCTGTGGCGCAGTAGGTTAATCCTCTGCCTGCAGGGCCGGCAGACCATATGGGTGCCAGTTTGAGTCCTGGCTGCTCCACTTCCGATCCAACTCTCTGCTATAGCCTGGGAAGACAGTAGAAGATGGCCTAAGTGCTTAGGCCCCTGCACCCATATGGGAGATCTAGAAGAAGCTCCTGGCTCCTGGCTTCGGATCAGTGCAGCTCTTGCTATTGTGGCCATTTAGGGAGTGAATCAACAGATGGAAGACCTCTCTCTCTATTTCTCCCTCTCACTGTCCGTAACTCTATCTCTCAAATAAATAAATAAATATCTTTAGGAATTTTGAAAACATTATGCTGAATGAAATAAGCCAATCCCAAAGGGATAAATACCACTTGTTCTCCTTGATAGGTGACAACTAACTGAGCACCAAAAAGGAAACCTGTTAAAGTGAAATGAACACTATGAGAAACGGTGACTTGATCAGTCCTCAACCTGACTGTTGATGAGCAACTTAATATGTTATCCCTCTTGTATTTTTTTTTTGTTTGTTCTACTTAATACTTTTGGTTGAACACTGTAATCAATACACAGTTCTTCTTAAGTGCTGTAACTTAACTGAAAAGTGATCGCTGTTAAATATAAGAGTGGGAATAAGAGAGGGAAGAGATGTGCAATTTGGGACATGCTCAAGCTGACTTACCTCAACGGTAGAGTTAGAAACATACCAGGGGATTCCAATTCAATCCCATCGAGGTGGCATGTACCAATGCCATCTCACTAGTCCCAGTGATCAATTTCTGTTCACAATTGATCATAATGATAGGACTAAGAACCAAAGGGATCACATAAACAAGACTAGTGTCTGCAAATACTAGCTGATAGAATCAAAAAGGGAGAGAATGATCCAACATGGGAAGTGAGATACACAGCAGACCCATAGAATGGCAGATGTCCTAAATAGCACTCTGCCCTCAGAATCAGCCCTTAAGGCATGCAGATCCGGCTGAAAAGCCCATGAGAGTATTTCAGGCATGGAAAGCCAAGACACTCTGGGGAAAAAAAAAAAAAACTAAATGAAAGATCTCCATGAGTGAGATCCCAGTAGAAAGAACGGGTCATCAAAGAAGGAGGTACCTTTCTCTGAAGGGAGGAAAGAACTTCCACTTTGACCATGGCCTTGTCTAAATATGATCAGAGTTGGTGAACTCAGGGGGCTTCCATAGCCTTGGCAGCTCATGACAAGAGCCTAGGGTGATTACTGATGCCATAAACAAGAGTGTCAATTTGTTAAGTCAACAACAAGAGTCACTGTGCACTTACTCCTCATGTAGGATCTTTGCCCTTAGTGTGCTGTACATTGAGATTTAATGCTATAACTAGTACTCAAACAGTATTTTTCACTTTATGTTTCTGTGTGGGAGCAAACTGTTGAAATCTTTACTTAATGTATGCTAAACTGATATTCTGTATATAAAGAGAATCAAAAATGAATTTTGATGTGAATGGAAGGGGAGAGGGAGTAGGAAAGGGGAGGGTTGCAGTTGGGAGGACGTTATGGGGGGAAGCCATTGTAATCCATAAGCTGTACTTTGGAAATTTATATTCATTAAATAAAAGTTAAACATACACACACACACACACACACACACAAGATTTGGGGGCCAGCGCTGTGGTGCAGTGGGTGAGAATGCTCCTGGAAAATTGTCTGGAATCAGACATAAATTACTGAGATGCTACTGAAGCTTGTGTGGGCCCTTTTATTTATGATATATGCTGGATTTTAAACATTTTTAAAATTTTATGATTCTTTTTCATAATAGGGAAATATATATTAATTCTCAATTTTGTGTTTGCAATGTTATGTAGCTGTTCCTAACAAGACACTCACCTCATTTGGTTAACATCATGTACGCTAGATCCATCCCTTTTAACATTTCAATTTTTAAAAATTAATCCTATCATACTTTTCCATGAAACTTACTAAAATAGCAGAGTTTACAATCCAAATGAGTTTATTCTCCTGTGATTTCTAGAATCCACTTTTCTCATTCTAATAGTCTGTTATTTTTGCTTGGGTTACCTTTCCTTTCAGTAGAACTAAGTACAGTATTTTATAGGAATCCTCCAGAGAACACTTTTCCTGCAAGTTTTCTTTAACATACAATGACAATTGTGTAAGCTCAGCCAGAGCTTTGTAACTTAAAGATCTGGGGCCCCAGTTCAGTAGTTTCAGAAGCAAGGCACCCATATACCATCATGATTTGCTGTTACCTACGCAGCAGGAGGGATGGAACGAGAGAGAAGACTGGATGGGCTCATCAGGCAGGGTGGAGGAACCGGTATGCCTGATTCAAAATGCTGCCTGATGTCGTCAAAGTGAAACAGCAGCAGAGAGATCGGCTCTATTATTGACACACTGTTTTGTTGGTAAATTTAGATACTCTGAGCACTGAGCTCGGCCATCTGCAGAGTAACGTTGGCAAGTTCTTCCGTCCTTTACATAAGAGATATTTATTTCCAGACACATCAGACATGGCAGAGGATTGCTGCTTCTGTCTCCAGGTACCATTTACAATTGCAAAAGGAAGAAACCTGCAAGGCATCCGCCAGGAACGACCCAAGAAACCTCCAGAATCTACTCACCTCTCAAAAACTCCTTTCTCTGTTCCTTATTCATCTAAGGCATTTCTTCATCGTTAGCATATCCAGTTAAGGAGAAATAAACAAGCGCTTTTATAGGCACTTCATGTTGGAATGTAACAGCCTGTGAAAGCAATTGAAGACTCCTAGAATTTTTTTTTAATACTTCTGCAATGGAAAGAAATAACCATGACTGGAACATCAAGGGAGGCAAACAATGATATATTTGAAAATTTATATATGAAATGAGCATGAATCTCTACTATCTATCTTTCATCTACCTATATATCCCTGTCTATCTTTACTTACCTACCTAGCTATCCATCTCTATCTACCTACTTATCTATTTGCTTATCTATCATCATTCATTTGCATATGAGAGTCACAGCCCAGCCTTCCGGTGAGACTTCTCACTCCCTGACTCTCTTTTCCCAGTTGGTCGCACATAGATTTGCTCCTCTCTGTGTTGCCTATGGTCTCCCAATTTATCTTTGAAACTCCACTGTGCACTTATCTGTCAACACAGTAAATATTCAGCACAATACTAAGTAAATAGATAAGTTTTAAACTCCTTTTGATATGTACCATATAAAATGCTTCTATGATATTTTTTGAGTAATCCTTGATCAGTTTGTTTACTAGTAGGATCCTAAAAAATTGGAGTCTCTTTTTTCCTTTTTGTTAGAGAAAAAGTTGTTTTTTTGCTCCCTATAAAATGTAGACAAACAGTGATCTCAAAACATTCCAGCATGAAAATATGAGTTTCAAATTTTGCAGTATTGTATAGTTTAGTTTTTTAGCTAAGTACCTATGTGTTGAAGCAATGGCAATTGTATGAGTAAGTAGATTTTGGGTTCCTTGTATCAATTTAAGAAAACAAAAGAATAGATTTATAATCTCATGCAATTAAAATGCTAGCAGTAAATGAGGCCTACTTCTGACATAGGTGAATCCAGGGTGCCAAATTACGTCATTCACAGTCACTTTTTTTTTTTTTTTTTTTACAGGCAGAGTAGACAGTGAGAGAGAGAGACAGAGAGGAAGGTCTTCCTTTTTCCATTGGTTTACCTTCCAATGGCCACCACGGCCGGTGTGCTGTGGCCAGCCCACCGCGCTGATCAGAAGCTAGGAACCAGGTGCTTCTCCTGGTCTCCCATGGGGTGCAGGGCCCAAGCACTTGGGCCATCCTCCACTGCACTCCCTGGCCACAGCAGAGAGCTGGCCTGGAAGAGGGGCAACCAGGACAGAATCCGGCGCCCTGACCGGGACTAGAACCCAGTGTGCCAATGCTGCAGGCGGAGGATTAGCCTATTGAGCCGTGGCGCCGGCCTAGTCACTCTTGATTTCTCCTGTCTTCTCTCTTCCCCTTCCCCATTCATCCTACTCCTCGTTCTGCTGCCTTTTGCATGTTGGCCTTGTGGGGGTTGTTTCCTTCAAAGATATAATATGCAATATTATTTTGGAATTATGTATAAAAAGTTTCACCCAATTTAACATCATACTAGGAATGTTAATTAGTTAAAATTATGAGAATTTCTTCATGTTACTAAGCATTCTGTGGAAAATCTTTAGTTCAATTCATTTTACACATTATTTTATAAACTCAATGCTTTAAATACTCTAAAACTCTTCCTTTATTATTGGGGCAGCAGTCCTTTTAAATTAAAATTACTGACTTCACTTTGGCTTTTTCTTGACATAAGCACTTTTTTTCCCCAATGAGGGAGTTCAAGAATATAGAAACTAAAGAGTAAAAATATGCTATTCTTTGTATATGAAAATGACAGTCCTGACCTGCCATTAGTAGGGGCACTTACGGCTATGATAGATTCTTCTGGATCCATCTGCCTTTCCTTCCTGGCACCCCAGGCTTCTTTGGACGAAAGGCGTAATCGGCGGCCTCAGAACAGAGCAACGCTAATGAGGATGACCCTGACCTCATGAGAATAGTGTTCTGACCTCCTGACCCAAATGAAAATAGAAAAGCTTGAGCAGTACATTTAAGAGTAACTTTGGGATTAGTTCTATGAGTATAAAGATAAATGAGAAAATAAATTCTACTCACAAGTAGTGAGACTTAGATAATTGTGTGATATCTAAACATAAAACCTAAGCTGAAAACTATTACACTGGTAAATTGAATTACATTATCATTCCTTTTAACTAACATCAGAATTACCTTTTCCTTTAATGTTTCCTTAGTTAATAAAAGCCAAATCTTATTATAATAATTAAAGCTACTAAAAATACTTTAAGCCTTTCTCATGTTAAAAGATCCATTTATTATCTATTTATTCAGTCTTTTTGAAGCACACTAAAATTATACTGTATTTGAAATTTCAAAATACTGTTTTATTACATTATGTATATTATAACTGGGTATTCACAAAGAATTCTTTTCTATCTGTCAGCAAGAAGACCCTCTTCCATCTGCAACTAGATACCCACCATGCAGCTTATCTCAATTAATACTGATAAATCCAGATGATTGTCTGGAATCTATATTACTACAGTGTTTTCATGAGAATTTTTAAATTTTAGTTTTAATATATTTTATTTATTTGAAAGGCAGAGAGAGAGAAAGAAAGAGACAGAGATCTCCAGTTTACTGGGTCATTCCCCAAATGCCTCCCAAGAGTCGGGGCTGGGCCAGCCTGAAGCAGGGAGGCAGAACTCAGTGAAAGTAAGGACCTAACTATTTCAGCTGTTATCTGCTGCCTCACAAGCTGTCCATTAGTAGGAAGTTGAAACAGAGAGTGGAGCAAGAACTTGAACTCAAACAGTCTGACATGGGATGCAAACATCCCAACCAGTTCTTAACCACTATGCCAATCCTCACCTCAAGATAAATTTGTTAATATTTTAATCATTTCATGATGTACACAAGCTCTACTTTTTTAAAAATTCATTTTATTTTTTTGAGAGGCAGGGTTACAGACAGAGAGAGGGAGAGGCAGAGAGAAAGGTCTTCTATTCTCTGGTTCACTCCCCAAATGGCTGCAACACCTGGAGATGGGCCGATCTGAAGCCAGGAGCCAGTAGTTTCTTCCAGAGTCTCCCATGTGGGTGCAGGGGCCCAAGGACTAGAGCCATTACATAAGCTGTATTAAGAGCAGAAATTGAAAATGTGTTATCCCTAGAAAAAATATTTGAAAAAATACTGAATGCAAAACATTTTAGCTAGATAACAGGAAAGTTAATTAATTTCCATGATAAATTACGAGCACTTATTTATTTAGAATATTTCTTTATTTGTTTTAAAGGCATAGTGATGACAGCTGGGGGTAGGGACAAAGAGAGAGAGTAGGTGAGATCTTCCATCCACTGGTTCTCTCCCCAAATGGCTACAACAACTAGGTCTGGGCCAGGCCAAAGATAGGAGGCAAGTAAGCAATCCTGGTTTTTAGCATGGGTGACAGTGACCCAAGGACATATGATAGAATACCCAGTTATAATATATATAATGTAATAAAACAGTATTTTGAAACTTTCAAATACAGTATAATTTTAGTGTGCTTCAAAAAGACTGAATAAATAGATAATAAATGTATCTTTTAACAAGAGAAAGACTTGGACCATCATCTGTTGCCTTCCTAGGAACAGTAGCAGTAAGCTGGATCCAAACCAGAGTAGCCAGGCTGCACACCAGCATCACAGAGACTTAACCCAGTGTGCCACAATGCAGAACCAAACCTAGTCATTTAGAGCCAATGTATTTATTGGTCTTTGAAACAAGGGAGGGAACTGATAACTTGTCTGAGAAAAAAAATCTATATTTTCCTCTTTAAAAAATAAAACTGGGACTGGCATTGTGGAATAGTGAATAAATCTGCCACCTGTGTTTCCAGCATCCCATATGGGCACTGGTTTGTGTCCTGGCTGCTCCATTTTCAATCTAGCTCAAGGCTAATGGCCTGGGAGAAGAACTGGAAGATGAGTCAAGTGTTTGGGCTCCCACTACCCATATGGGAGACCTGGAAGAAACTCCTGACTCCTGACTCTGGCCTGGCCCAGCGCTGGCCATGGAAACCATCTAGGGAATGATACGGTAGATGGAAGATAACTTTCTCCCCATTTCTCCCTTTTTCTGTAACTCTGACTACTTTCAAATAAATAAATAAATCTTAAAAAAAAAACCAGCATAATAAAGCAATGGCCCCAATGAATACTGGTATCACCAATCTTCTGTTTGTACAGATTACTGTTTTCTTCACCCCCCCAAAATTGCAGCTTGAGCTCAGGGTTACCTGACAGCAAATGAATGAAAGGTACTTATTGACCACAGGCGTCAGTTTTCAGATAGGACGTAAAGCCAGAGTCCTGGCGCTTTCTGGAAGAGTAGAGGCGCTAGCTCCAGTGTCCTGGCCAAATTTCAATTTGGGTAAAAGCATTCTGTTTCATTTAAAGGCTCTCCACTTCCTGCCTGAACAGTTACAGAATATGACTGTGCTCTGGGAAATAGTTGCTGGATTTGTTCTTTAGATGAGTGACCATCATTACAGCAATACACACACACACACACACACACACGTGAGTGGTAAACCGAAATAGTCATATGAAAGTCTTGCCTCTGCACATGTCTATTAGTTCAATAAAACTACATCTTATTGTATATCAACGCCATGGAAATAGGTTATTTTTTGTCAGTATACAGTGTTCCAATTCCTGAAGAAGGCAATAATTGTTTAATATTTTTAGATTTAATTATAATTAAAGCCATAATACATAAAATAAAGGAGTCATTTATCGGAGAAGAAATGATATGTTGGAAGCATCATCTTGTGTCCCTAGGAATGGTCCAATTGATAAATACATTATGTGCCTTGCATTAAGAAAGCTTCGACACATGTGCGGCAATTTTTTAAGGAGATTTCCAGTAACCTCTAACTACTCCAGGTTGCTATTCACAATAAGAGTAGAATTTTAGAAGTCTCCCTAAAGAGAGTAATAGCAGGATTTAGTTCCTAGTGGATTACAGCTCACATTATGAAACTACTGCACATTTGGCACAATTATGCACCACTGGCAGCCTTTTCTCAAAGGAAGCCTCATGTTAAATGAACACTTAGAATCATTTTGGAACTCATGCATCTTGCAGCTAACACTGTGCTAAGTTAAGCAGCTAACATCATGCCCATCTGGTAGCAAGAGATTATCAGGGCTACAATATCATCAGTCCTTTCCCCTTAAAAGCTTTGATTTTATTAAAGGTGACCTGTCAAAGTGCTTTTGAAAATGAGATACTCTACAAAATGTGCTGAATAGGACAGAGGGGTATTCAGTACATAAATTACTGTCTTTTCCATTGTTGTTTTTAAAAATTCCAAGGATCATGTAGGTTTGCTGCTTTTCTCCTTTGGTATCCTATTGAAACCAGTCTTGAAGACATACAGTGGGCATTGAAGGGCTGAGCAATGTACCTTTGCAATATGATGTTCTGATTATTACTCTGCAGTGTGTGATTGGGATGGTGGATTATCAAAAGAGAATTTGGAAACTTCAAAAACGAAACACAGGCTTTAATTTCCTTCCAGAACCAAACTTTGTGTTACTAAACCTTGTGTTATGTGTGTTACTAAATTTCAAAGGATAAATGTAGATTTGTTTTATAGGGTCACTACTCTTTAAAAACTCTGCCACAAATATTTTTCCCCCAAAATGTAATAACGTATCCACATATCACAGACTCCAGCTCCACAGTAACACCTGTTTGAAACATGGTACAAAATGTGACTCAGACTAAAAAGACCCTTGCAAAGAAAACCAATCAGGCAAAGTTCATTTCGACTACTATTTACAATAAGCCTCTGGAGCTTTTGCTCAGAGATTATTTGCCTTTTGAAATAATTTCATTTCACTTAATTCACAGTGCCCAGAACCTTGTTCTCCAGCTTTTAAGTCAAATTCAGAAACAGGAAATTATAACAGGAGTTGCCAATACCAAGTGTGTGTATTAGTAGAGAGTAATAGTTTTCAACATTTCAAAACCATAGCAGCCTTTCAATTTCAGGATTTCTTTTGCCATTAGTAGATTCCAGGAAGGGAGACAGTAGAATAATCTTGGTTACCATAGTTGTTTGACTTTTTCTTCTATGTTAATGTGTTAACACAGAGTTGGAATTGTTACGCAAGTTTACTTATAACTTTTTTCAGATCTGTATTTAGGTTATCAGTCTGTTTGTCCCTCAGTTTACCTAACTATTTAGTTACTATAGTAATCACTGTCTTACAGACATAGGTAAAAGACAAATCTAAATATCATATTTTCAGATTCTCAGCTTATTACTACCTTATATAAAAATATTTTTTCATTTACCTTGAGTATAGTAAAGATAATAAGGCTAATTTATCAAGACTGTATTTTAGGGGCCAGTGCTGTGGTGTAGCGGGTAAAGCTGCCGCCTGCAGTGCCAGCATCCCATATGGGTACTGGTTTGCATCCTGGCTGCTCCACTTCCTATCTAGCTCTCTGCTATGGCCTGGGGAAGCAGTAGAAGATGACCCAAGTCATTGGGCCCCTGTAGCGCATGGGAGACCCGGAGGAAGCTCGTGGCTCCAGGCTTTGAATGGGAACAGCTCCCGTCATTGTGGCCAAATGGATGGAAGTCTCTCTCTCTCTCTCTCTCTCTCTCTCTCTCTGCCTTTGCTTCTCTGTAGCTCTGCCTTTCAAATAAATAATTCTTTTTTTTTTTTAAAGACCATATTTTAGAGGCTGGCACTGTGGCATAGCCTCTGCCTGCTGTGTCTCCATCCTATCTGGATTCTGGTTCAAGTCCCGGCTGCTCTACTTCCAATCCAGTTCCCTGCTAATGCATCTTGGAAAGCAATGGAACATGATACAAGTATTTAGCCCCCTGCACCATTGGGGGATCCTGAAGAAGCTCCTGGCTCCTAGTTTCATATGGCCTGACCCTGGCTGTTGTAGCCATTTGGGGAGTGAACCCACAGATGGAGGACCTCTCTGCCTCTTTATTTCACTGTAGCTCATCCTTTCAAATAAATAAATAAACCTTTAAAACAAAAGACTGTATTTGAGAAGTCCAGAAACTTTCTATTTTAGAAAAATTTTACCCGAATTAGTTAAATTTTAAACTGTTGATAATTTTTCTAGTGAATTTTCAATTGTTTAAAAATGAATTTACCCAGAACTTTACAGTCTTCAAATGTCTCAAATAGTTTATAGTATACTACTCAAAATATTTTGGTTTCATTTATTCATTTTTTTTTTAATTTGACAGGCAGAGTTAGGTTAGACAGTGAGAGAGACAGAGAGAAAGGTCTTCCTTCCGTTGGTTCACTCCCCAAATGGCCGCTACGGCTGGCGCTGCACCGATCCAAAGCCAGAAGCCAGGTGCCTTCCCCTGGTCTCCCATGTGGGTGCAGGGTCCCAGGCACTTGGGCCATCCTCCACTGCCCTCCCGGGCCACAGCAGAGAGCTGGACTGGAAGGGGAGCAACCGGGACTAGAACCCGGCACCCATATAGGATGCTGGCGCTGCAGGCAGAGGCTTAATCAAGTGAGCCATGGCGCCGGCCCCTCATTTATTCTTCATCTTTCTGTAAGTTCCAGGAGAAGAGAAAGTAAAAACAAAAAGGAAAACGCCAGGGCCATCAAAGTCACTTGATTTTCCTTTATAGTCTATTCATTTTCAAAGCACATATTGAGAATTATAAGCGGTGTTTAATTTATGTTTTATTCATAATTTATGCAGTGGTTTATGAAATCATTTTAATGAGTGTACAAAAATTAAACTATAAGTTGTTTATTTTAGTGTAAAAATTTGAAATCCATGCTCTGTTTTCTCATAAAAATGTTTGTGGAAAATATATACAATGAAAAAGTTATGGATGTACTTCAAAGTTCTTTTGCAATAAAATAAGTATCTTTTAGTTCCATTTTTCCACAAATTTTTGAGGCTATTTTGCATGTTACATTCATCTGTCTGATTGTTAACCTTTATCTGATTAATAAATTATCAATATTATTTCCTTGCTTGATAGATTCCTTACATGACCTTTTAACAAATTAAAAAGCACAAGTCTCTAGTATTTTAATTATAAAATTAATCCACACATGCATGCTTATTGTATACATCCTAAACATTAAGTTAATAAACTATAAAAAAGCAGTCCAATTCTAATGTCTCTTCCTTAGAGTTTGAGCTTTACACATATTTGCTAACGTGTTGTATATATTTATTTCATGTACATGTGTATACATTTTTACTTGTATGGGCTTACTCCATACTTACGCTTTTTTTCTTCCCTCCTTGGTTTTGTTTGTACAACCTGGACAGGAATCTACCAGTTCCATGAACACAGCAGCCCAGAGATCACACCTGTCCTTCAGGCTCCATGCTGATAGACAGACATCATTACTGTGGAGAGTTCAAGGGCATCTGAGAACATTTGGGAGCCTGGGGCTGTGTGGGAATTGAAGCTGTAGCATGAATTAGAGCTATACACACAGCCTGGTTGGAGCCTTGGCCATTGGCTTGCAGACCCTGAGTCACTTGGCAATGCAGGCATGAGCACCTTCCCCAACATAAGCTTGGTGAGTAGGCAAGTCAAATGAGCAAGAAGTGGACACCCTTTGGGATCTTGGGCTTGACACCTGGACATCACAAGGGCCTGGCGACCTCTGCATGTGTACTTACAGCTGTCCTACAACATTTTCCAAGCCCTTCTTATTATGCTTCTTGGCAAAACATATGTTTCTTTGGAATGGAGGTCTACCTCCTTAAGAGATCCTTATCTTTGTGATTGGATTTCTTGACGCCATTTCTGTATCATTTTCATCACTGGTTTTTTATGGTGTCATTCCTGGACTTTGCATGTCTGCAACACATTATTTCCAACAGTGTTCAAAGTGCCTGGGATTAGAAGAGGAAAAAAAGCCAGTGCACCACAGGCAATAGAATTGTCAATGCCAAACTTAATTTCAAACTTAAGATTTTGAAACTTTAAATATATTTAACACATTTCATATCATTGAATATATATCTGATCTTTAAAACTATCATGGTATTATATTTTACAATGCAAATATAATTTCATATGTTTTAAAAAATTTCATTAAGGCAAAATTTAAAATTTTTGCTTTGGTTCATTCTGAAGCACAAAAATGCTGGAGCCCTTTGGTGGAGGTAGTTTTTGAATGAGTTGCCCATTATTGGTTGGGGTGAGCTTCCTCTACCTCCTTGGAATTCAATGTGAGTGCCTTGATGATTGGAACTGTACATTATTGTTCTATTATTCTTGATTTTGAATGTCCCTTTCATTATTTCCAAACTTTCAGAAAGATTCGTTTTAAGTTATCTCCAGATCTTTTCTCACCAGAGCCTGTGTGAAATTAAAGACCTGATCGATGCTTGGTAGAAGAGGAAAAGAAGATATCAGTGATGATAGTAGAGAGGAGATGTCCATTCAAGTCTCCAGTGAGAAGTGTCTACTAGGAAAGTCCTTCATGAGATTGAAACACAGAGAAAAGGAAGCTTCTTGGTGGCATAACACAAATACTGGAATTGACTGAAGGGGGATTTTAAAATCAAGCACGATTAAGCAACACTTTAAGAAATGTTTGTCAAAAGTTAATTTACATCATTAAAACTGCTCTGGAGTCTATACATGTGAACATGGATTATAACTTTTCAACACACAACTGTTCAAATATTTAAGCGTGTGCAAGAATAGTAGCTCTATGTCCCTGATATTCTGCTAAGAATAGTAATGTGTTCTTCATGAAGTTGGTATGGTATCAAATGAAATCTTGAAAATGCATTGGTCAAATGGAGGCCTTTTTCCCTAACTGGATGCTAACATTTATGCCATAGTGAATTCAATGTAGCAAAATCAAGTACTCAGAAGAAATTATAAATATAATATAAATTTATTTTTTCTAATCTTGGGTTTGAGAAAGATTTTCTAAGGGCAAAGTTGAAGTTATCAAGGGGAAGGTTTAATTTGATTTCAGCCAAATTAAAATGTACTTTTGATGTAAAAAATCAAAAAAAGGAAACGAAAACGGCAAACATATACAACAAAGAAGGACATAAGGGCTGGGTACATACAATTCACTTTAAAATCATGAATATTCAATAAGTACAAAAGAATTCAACTTCACTAGTTAGATAAATATCAAAAAGCTCCCAGTGAGAATTATTCTATTGGAAAATCCCAGTGTAGGATAGTATGATGCTAGGGATCTTTCTTCTATGAAAGAACACAAATTGCTGAAATTGTTCTATATTCTAGAAATTCTAGAATTTAGGGAATAATTTGACAACATACAAAATGACATACTGGTTGATTCAACATGCCATACCATTAAAGACACACATGAAAAGAATATAGACAATAGTTTTAGTTAAAAATACTACAATAATGTAATAGGTCAAATATATTATGAGTAAAAATATTATGACATGACATTACACTGCTCTAACAAGTTGTGATAGTGATTAACTATTAAGTAACAGATTTTTGAAAAAAGGAATAAAGAGCAAAAAGGGTAAATCAGTGATGGATTTCTAGATACTTTTTATTCATTTTTAATTTTTCTATAATTTATAAGCTTCTAACAAATAATTTACAAATATTTGTGAAATCAAGGAAATGTTTTCAATACTAGATTTAATAAACATGCTGGAGTAAAACACAGGAGATAACATTAAAAAAATTTATATTGCAAACTTTGACTTGCAGATTTAAGTGTTTAATGGCATTGAAACTTGCTCAACTGTGATAATTGAAAGTCTTGTTATATGGTCCACGTACCCTAAGTAAAATTACAAATTGAGAAACCCAACTTTTGAACAAAAGATAAAAAGGTCATTCAGCTGATAAATTTCTACTGACAGTAAGATAACTGACTTTTTGTATCCAAGTATATCTGAAAACTGCTGAACTAAAAGGTTACCTGAGTAGAAGTTGGTGTTTGAGAGCATTAGTTTTGTCCCAGTTGGCAAGACAACCATTTCCTTTCACTATACACTCAGATAGAGGTTTATTTAGATCTGCCTTTTAGGATGTCCAGAGTTCCAGGGCTCCTGATACCCCCTTAGAGGAAAGAACAAAGTAAAAGCAATAAATATGGAAAATACTGATTTTATGCATATAAAATAGAAATGTTAATATTTCTACACATATATGTGAATATGGAAAATCGGCCTTCAAAAATATTTTTACAATTAAATCATTTAAAACACATATATTTTAAATTCCCAAAATTATTTTAAGTATGCATTAGTTTAAACTAATTATGCACTAGTTTAAAGCATGCATTAGCTTAAACTAATTATTAGTTTAAACTAATTATTAAATTATTTGGAATAAATAATTCCAAATAATAATTATTCCAAATAATTGTCTTATGATCACCAAATGAAAAGTTGAATGTAAGATGTTTTGGAAATTTGGAAGTGCATGCACTAAGCATACCCTGTGCTCTGCATTGCCTCTAAGAGCATTTTGGAATGGTAAATCATCTTAGCTATGTATGCAAAAATAAAAGGATGAGGGTCTGTGGCATAGTAGGTTAAGCTTCTGCCTGCAGCGCCAGCATCCCATATGGGCACTGCAGGTGACTCCTGGCAGCTTCACTCCAATCCAGTTCCCTGCTGATGGCCTGGAAAAACAATGGAAATGCAAATGCTTGGCCCCTGCACCACCGTGGGAGACCTGGAAAATACTCCTGGCTCCTGGCTTCAGATCGACCCCGGTTCCAACCGTTGGGGTCATTTGGGGAGTGAACCAGCGTATAGATTCTCTCTCTCTCTCTTTCTCTCTCTCTCTCCCTCTATCTGTAACTCTGCCTCTCAAATAAATAGATAAATCTTTTTTAAGAAGAAATACAAGGGTGCTTGAAAAACGTTCAGGAAAAAGGTAGCTAAAAATACGTTTATTTGGTGCAAACATTCTTTGAAGTCCAACACACAGTTTTTTCATAATACTCATTTTCCTACAAACTTAATAAAAACTCCACATACCTCTAAGCCACAAGAGTATAGCTTTTACTTTCTCACTTAGGGGATTTTTGTGTGTGTGTTTGAAATATCCAAGATGTTATAGAACTTGCAGAAACATATATTTGCAAACAGTACTGCATCTTCGATGTGAGTTAAATATAATCAAATAGGATTCCATTCACTGGAATTGTTAGTGACCAGATAAGGTCTCAGTGTTGTTGACATCTTTAGCAACCTGAAAATCAGAACTTCTTTCCTGTTCAAGCTTTTCAGAAATGGGAAGCCAAGGCCATTTAAGTCCTTGATTTTTATTTAGGTAATACTGGAGAATGTGATTTATATCTATAAGCAAATGAAATATAAGCAAATTGTACCCTGGAATTAAATATATTTACTCATCTAGGACTGAGGTTGGTCCAAGGATGGCGCTGACCTGTCTAAAATTTAAGGCTTGGAAAAACACAGCTAAGTCTATGCTCAATTTCTTCAACTTTGCAAACTTGTCAACTAAGTAAGTCATTCCTTCTCCAATAATGGAAAGTAAGTGATAGAAAGTAGGAGAGATGGGCCCATGCTGTTATACTGGTGGACCCTTCTCCACATATATGAGAAAAACAAGAGTGGGGACAATGGTGCTTATTCTCCCTTACATCCCATAATAGGATGTCACGAGCTTGGGTTTAAAACCAATTTCTCTACTTCCTGGTGGGTGCACTTGGGAAAATTTTATGCCCTACCAGTGCCTCATTTTCACATCTATGTTAAATAAAAGAACATTTCCAAATTTTGTTAGCAAGTAATTAACAAAAGTATTTAGCCTTCCTTAACACTGATGCATTTGTTTTATTGTAGGTACCACTACTAATAAATAAGTAAAAGCATGAAATTACAGATATTTATCCTCTTGTTCAAAGATTTTAGTAGATGTGCTTCAAATAAAGAGTAGAGTAGTGATAATAATCCATTTCTATTTAGTATGACTGAAGGGAGAATTTTAAAAATTCTGATTTTAAGTGTACTTCATTAAAATTAGTTTGTACAAGTAGAATAAGGATTTCAGCTGAGGTAGAAAAGTATACAAGGTCCTCATAAATGAGAGAGCCAGGATGGTGAGTTATCACATTTCATACTGTGAGGTGGCCACTTTCTCAGTATGATTTTACTACCATACCATTCTAAACACATACTATTGAAAGATAGGAGAAAAACCAAGGAAGATGCTAAAAAAAAATTTGGGGTTTAAAGAAAACAGCAAGTTAGAAAGTAATAAGATAAAAGTATGATTGAAACTAGCAAAAATGATGAAACAAATTTAGGAGGCTATTATGCAACCATTCTGAAGGTTTCCACATTGTGGATTGATTGCATAATACACATTGACCTCCTGGAAGACGTGACCTCTGCTTTCTAAGAGAATTTCTTTTCATCCTCCCCTTTTACTGTACCGTGTGCTCATCCACATTGATTTAACACGACACCATCTAAAGGATGTGATAAGTTGGAGTTTATATCTGTCAGGGGACCAAGACATGAAAAGTAGACATCACCAAAAGGTGTAATTTTAGGTTGTTGGACACCCCTGCATTTTTCTTAATTATTTCTGACATTTTATATGTTTGCACCATGGGCTTCCTTAGAGGATACAGATAAAGAAAAAAATGTTCTTCATGACCCAGAAGAAGAAATACATCTTCTCTTAATAAATCCCACCTGAAATCATGTAGTGGAAGGGAAGAAGGAATAACAGTTAACATTTATCATTTGTACTGTTTCATTTGCTAAACTCTTCTTGGAACCTGAATGATAGTTTCTTTTCAGAATGAAGGAGATTTCAGATAAAATATTAGGGTCTGAGAAAAAGAGTTCTGGATAAGTATATGAGAATCTGTACAAGGGGAAATGGAAATGTGAGTGCTACTTGGTTTGCCTGTCCTCAGCCTCAGCTCTCTGATGAGAGGGCAGAGTCTTGTTAACCGGTGTATCTGTAACACTTACTGTGGTTTCAAGCACGTAGTATTTGGTAAATATATGTTAAAATGCTCAAGTGCCATATGACTTTTTAATTAAGATATCATGAATCTTTCAAAAAAAATGAGGGTCTCTCCTGAATACCACTCCTATTTGGACCTAGTGTGGAAGTTATTTTTTTGTGGTACAGAATAGATATTGTTGAAGCTAGGTTTCAAAAATGAAGAGTCTGGGGCCGGCGTTGTGGTGCAGTGGGTTAATGCCCTAGCCTTATGTGCTGGCATCCCATATGGGTGCCAGTTCAAGACCCGGCTGCTCCATTTCCAATCCAGCTCTCTGCTATGGCCTGGGAAAGCAGCAGAAGATGGCCCAAGTCCTTGGGCCCCTGCACCCATGTGGGGGATCCAGAGGAAGCTCCTGGTCCTGGCTTCGGATCGGCACAGCTCTGGCCATTGCGGCCAACTGGGGAGTGAACCATTGGATGGAAGACCTCTCTCTCTCTGCCTCTCCTCTCTCTGTGTAACTCTGACTTGCAAATAAATAAATAAATCTTTAAAAAATATGAAGAGTGCTAAGCAAATATTCAGAGACAAAGCAAAAAATGTATGTCTTTTTAAAAAATTATTTTATTTAAAAGGCAGAGTTACACAGAGAGAGGGAGAGACAAAGCAAGAGAGAGAGAGAGATCCTCCATCCACTGGTTCACTTTCCAAATGGCCACAACAGTCAGGGCTGTGCCAGGTCAAAGTCAGGAGTCAGGATCTTCTTCCAAGTCTCCCACATGTGTGTAGGGGCCCAAGCACTTGGGTCATCCTCCGCTGCTCTCCCAGGCACATTAGCAGGGAGCTGAATAAGAAGTGGAATAGCTGGGACTTGAACCAGAGCCCATACGGGTTGCTGGTGTCACAGTTAGTAGCAGCTTTACCCACTACACCACAACCCCAGCCCCAGAAAGGTATGTATGTATGTCTTATACATGGTCTGTGTTTGTTTTCTTGACTTGAGAGAAACTGAAAAACTACTTAACCTCCTCCAAGATTGCCCCCATAAGCCATGCCTTCCAGTATTAGTAACTTTGTGTAGTCTGCTCCTACAGTGAATCTGGACAGGCCCAATACACCCAACAGAACGTAGCAGGGACTGTGACCATTCAAGGGCAGGTCATAAGAAGCCCAACTGCCTCTTCTTTTCTCCCATAGAAGGAGCACATATGAGGAAGCCAGCCACTATATAGAAAGACTGGTTATCCCAAGACTGTCGTATGGGAAGCAAGTCTCATGGAGAAATGACACGTAGAGTGGCAGAAGCCAGGTTGTCTACTACCATTCTAGATTTCTCAGCTGAGTCTCCAGATATGTGAGAGAAGACACCACTCATGGATAATGAGCCCGGTCTGAGACTCCATCTCCAACTGCCTTCCAGCTGTAACCACATAAGAAATCCCAATCAAGTTCATAGAATTAATTTTAGGGTGGGTTGTTATGTAGCAATAGAAACCAGAACAGTTTCTTAGAAGGTCATCAGAGGATAGTAGAGCTCAACCATATTCATGGATTATGATTTATTAGGGAGAATATCCCATATGATTATAAAACAATCCTTTGAGTTTAATATCATGAATAAAATCAAATATTAGGACAATCATGCTTAAGCTTAAAATCCATTAGAAAACCTTCTGCTGGGATTTGGAATGGGGAGGGTGTGTTAAAGGAATACTTAAAAGGAATCTCAATTACCATGAATAAGAATATACTTGTAACCATGCTTCTCAGCCCCAACAGTAAATTGAGGTACAACAAAATAGCAGAATTTCATAGGCATAAGCGTTGGTAAGTTTAGGTGTGACTCAAAAAGTCCCTATAATTCTGTTTAATATTTAACCAGGTGTTAATTAAGTTAATATCTTAATTTTAACTATTTCTACTTCTATATGGCATGCTGAAATTTCAGCTTGTTCTATTATTTACAATAAGTATGATTTCCTTACACAGTTTATGTTGAGTCAGAGGCAGGCATTTGGTGCAGTGGTTAATCACTACTTAGAACACCCATATCCCATACTGGAGTGCCTGGTTTAGATCTGGTTACTCTGTTTCCATTTCCAGCAGCCAGCATGCGCACCTTGGGAGCTACCAGATGATGATTCAAGCATTTTGTGGTCAGCAACTCAAATAGGAGACCCAGACGGAGTTCCTGGCTTCTGGCTTTGGTCTGGCTTAGCCCTGGCTATTGTAGGAATTTGATCCAGCAAATGAAATCTCTCTCTCTCTCTTCTCTTTTTCATAAAAATAAATCAATAAAAATTAGAAAGAAAGGAATTGGTGTCTGTTATTGATTGTGGCTTTTTGTTTTTCTTGTGTGTGTTTGGGACACGGATCAATTGAAGTGTAAAATTTCTCCTCCTTCATTTGACATGTTACATGAAAGAAAGAGACCAAAATGGTATCACATGTGTGAATGAACAGTTTACTAATTACCCCTCTATTTAGAGGTCAAATGGTGATTATTTGATGGCAAGTAGTCGCAGTAACAGATTTAAAATCAAACAAACAAGACAAAAGAGAACAACTCATCGAATGATATATTTTCAGATTAATTTTACCCTGTACAAAATATTCCACACAGTTTTGTAATAGTAATTTATTCTTGAAAACAGAAATTGTGGCATGTATGCCTTTTTGAATCCAAAGAGTGTATATGTGTGTATATACATATATATACATGCACAGGTGTTATTTATATATGCATGTGTGAAGAAAATATGTGTGAATATATGTGCATGTTTGTCTATTTGGTCACAAAGTACACCTAGGCATAAGGACAGTATTTATATGTACACATGTAACTAATACAAACATGTGTGTATGTACGTGTATCCATCAGGATCCTAAGCACACATAAGCTTATTCGCAAATGTAGTATTTACATATGCATGTGTTGTGTTTATGGATGTATATTAGATCCTGAATAACATCACACCATTCCTAATGCATGACCTTTAGTTTGTATACAGATTTTAGCTTAATTTCACACATGCAAAAAGGCAGATTCCAGAAAGTAACAATTTCCTAATAATTTCTTTTGTTGTATTAACCTATTTTTTTAAAATATTTATTCATTCCTTTGAAGGTGGAGTTACAGTGAGAAAGGGAGAAACAGAGAGAGAAAAAGATCTTCCATCCACTGGTTCACTTCAGAAATGGTCTCAACAGCTAGGGATAGGCCAGGCCAAAGCCATGAGCCTGGAAATCTATCCAGGTGTCCCACATGGATGGCAGCAGCCAAAGCACTTGGGCCATCTTCTGCTGCTTTCCCAGGGATGTTAGTATAGAGTTATATCGGAAGTGGAGCAGTCAGGAAATGAACCAGCCCTCATATGGGATGCCAGTGTTGCAGGCAGCAACTGTACCTGGTGTACCACAACATGGCCCCAGCTGTTAGCAAATTTTGACCTTGGGCAGTGATTTGACTTCACAGAGCCTGTTTCATTAGTAGAAAAGTGAGGATAGCAATAACTACCTTCCAGGGTTATGTTAAAGAACAAATAATATATTGGATATTTCTGAGCTTATTAATTTCTCACGGATTATGTCTTTAGAAATGTATGCTAAAACAAACTGTAAGGGCCAAAATTGTGGTACAGTGAGTTAAGCTGCTTCCTACAACTCCAGCATCCTTATGGGGCATGAGATCTTTTTCTCTTTCTCAGTTACTCTGTCTTTCAAATAAATAAAATATGTTAATCAACCAATCAATCAATAAACAAATATTCATTAAAAAAGTGTTAAGAATATCAGTGCATTGCTCTCAAAATCTAATGCCCTTGTAAATACCATGAAGTAAAACATTGCTAGTTTTCTTGAAGCAACTCTTTTTCTTTTTTTTTTTGTTTTAAAGATTTTATTTATTTATTTGAGAGGTAGAGTTATAGACAGTGAGAGGGAGAGGCAGAGAGAAAGTTCTTCCTTCCATTGGTTCACTCCCCAGAAGGCTGCAACAGCTGGAGCTGCGCCAGTCTGAAGCCGGGAGCCAGGAGCTTCTTCCAGGTCTCCCATGTGGGTACAGGGGCCCAAGGACTTGGGCCATCTTCTACTGCTTTCCCAGGCCATAGCAGAGAGCTGGATTGGAAGAGGAGCAGCCGGGACTAGAACTGGCGCCCATTTGAAATGCTGGCCCTGCAGACGGAGGATTAACCTACTGAGCCACGGCACTGGCCCCTTGAAGCAACTCTTGTATACTTTCCCAACCACTGGTTTCACAGGGAAACTTCTCTATTAGTGTCATGTTATTATAATTTATTACTGTAAGCATTTCTCATTCTTTCCACCCAAAGGTAATGTTTATAAATATTAACATTTAAAAATATTCTAAACATTTATATTTCTATTTTATTTGCTTTCTAGTTTTGTTCTCTGTAGATTTTCCATCATAGCTTCCTTCATCCACTGAAAGTGTATATTCAATATTTTCAGTATATCAAGACTTGTGCAATTGTTACCTTGATCCATTTTAGAATATTTATAACATCATAAAAAGAAATTTCTCATCATTTATTAGACTCCAGCCATTTTCATTCAATATCTCAAACCCTGGGCAGCTCCAATCTACTTCTCTCTGTTGGCTTTTCTATTTTGGGCACTTCATGTAAATGAAATTACCAAATATTTGATTTTTTTTGTGACTGGCTCTATTTCACTTTAGCAATGGAATGATAGAAGAGAGTACCTGTTAGAAACCCAAGGTTTATGCATGTTGTAGCAAGTATCTGTATGCCACTACTTCTGAATGCTAAATAACATTCCACTGTGTGGATACACCACTTTTATTTCTTCATTCCTTTAGCTGATGGACAATTGGGTTATAGGTCATTGTTAAATTAAGTTTATTCCATCAGATTTGCATACAAGAAGATGTACATGTTTAAGTGCAGCTCCAATGAGTTTTGACAAATGTACGCACTATAAAGTTGTTTGAATACTTTTGAAAATGTTATTATTTTACACTCAGTTCTTTCTATGGCCTCTTTTCAGAATTTTTAAAAGATTTATTTATT